>NW_010539308.1:15109-34850 GCF_000687285.1 Phaethon lepturus | reverse complement strand
AGGCATCTCAGGATCCAATGTGCTGGGTGCTTCCTGGCAGTGGCAATGCTTTCCATTTATGCACTCTAACACCTTTAAGAAATGGAAAAAAAAAAAGCAAAAAACCCCCCACAAAAACCCCACCCTCCTGTTAATTTCCTTGCAAGAGCCAAGATCTTTTGTTTGAATGTTTTTGCTTTGAAGTCTGATGAATTTTATTTCAAAGGAATTTTCTTTGAGCATTCCTAGAAATATGATGACTCCATGATGCACAATACACTTGAGCGTTGCATCACTTTGGGAATCCAGCTGGCTTACAAAACACAGCCATAAAAAGGCTAAACCAGGCAATGTTTTGTCCCAGAAAGGATCCCAGAACCAGCCTTTTTAGGAAAAATTACCAAACTCACATATTTGTCCCAGCACACTGTAAATATGACAGGTTCACAGATGGGTGCCGATGGCCAGATGTAGAATCCCCGATTCAAGCAAAAGAAATGTGATCAATTTTAGTTGTATCTGTGCAATACTGTGCCCAGACTAGCTTATTTACAGCAAAAGCAGTGTGTTTTAACATCACCGAGATCTGAAAGTTCCCTGGAAGCATCCTCTTGATACAAAGAATACATACAAAAATTATAGCAACTTTTCTTATGCAACTGCAGACAATACAAAAAAACCCCACAGCTCATACACACCAGGGCACACACTCATAGGAACATGGAAGTTTTTCCCTCTCTTCTCAGGATAGCACGGACTGAAAGTGGCAAAATCTGGAGATTCTCTAATATTCATGTATATCTTAACAGTAAGAAGTCATTTTAACAGTTACATAGTCAAATTTTAAATACTCTCGTTTAGAAATAACTAAGCTTTTGTTCATTCTCATTAAATTAGAAAAAGGACTATTGCCTTTCTCCCCATTCCTGTTTTTGGCCTCTACTAGTGAAAAACAGGCTTTAAGATTACCGTGTGCGTTTGATGCTCTAGCGATGGCTTTGGCTTGAACAACGAAGCTGTGCATAAACGTTACCAAGGCAGCCGGACACGGGAGGGTCTGCTCAACCTCCTGCAGAGCTTGAAAGCAGTCTTAGGATTAATCCCACGTGAGTCCATAACGCTCAGTGACCCACAGCTCCCCACTCTCCTACACAGCCAGTTTTATGCCACCCAAAACTCACTGTCAGAGCTCTCACTTGAACACACTTGAAACTTTCACAGCCCTTTTCCTTACCTGCAGCCACATGGACAGCCCCACAGATTAACACTTCTTGAAATGCAGAGATGGTCCTTTGGCGGGTGGCCACCAAAACGTCCCCACCACGGCTTTTTTTGCTCTTCCCCAGCTTGCAAAGCTAGAAGCACGCATCGGATAGGGTTGTCATCAGGGGCCCCGTAAACAGGGCAAATGGATCCAGAATTTTTAAAAAGTTATAAAACCAAATTACTTTATAACTCACCTTTTGTGTCACCAAAGCTACATATCTTAAAATCATGAAGTCAGAACAGATGTCAGCCAGAGTAATAAACGCAGAGCAGGAGAGTGGGAGCCCCAGGACACCAGCCAGGGATTTGCCTGGTAAAAAGCATCCAACAGCTTTTACTTCTTGGTCACAACCCGCATTCCAGAGGCTAAATCAGAGGGATGCGTATAAAACCTACTCTTTAATCATCACTTCTCCAGCTTGTAACCCACTTGAAATTGTACACGTGTATGTTTTTAATATATACACACTTGATTAGTGTGGGGCATTAAGTGACATTTTAGAATATTATTTATTAGCCCTTTTTTAGGGCTGCAGCCAATTTCTCAGATGCTTTTCTTCATGCCATATGCTTTTTGTTAGAAATGTTATCTTTGAAAATAGGCCCAATTCACAGCGGTTAGTTTGGGGTTTTTAATACATCAGTTTCCACTGATAGATATAAACATCCTCTCTTCCCACCCCTAAAAGAGTTTTGTATTAGACCGGCCTTTACAGCAAGCAAAGGAGCATAACAGCTAGACACTGGTCCCTGCGAGCACGAGCTAGCATCAGCGTTAACATCCACATGGGCGTGTTGGCCACAAACACCCGCAATTTATTCTGCAGTTCTCCCAGCCCCACAGTTCAGATTATTTATAATGCAGGCCATTAGCAAAAGAAATTTACCTCTAATACTACAGCCCATTAAATGACACATAATTCAATAATATATTAACAACAGAATTATCTTTAAAAAGCAAAGTAAGATCCTCGTAGGAACAAAACAATAACAACCTTTGATACCGCAATTATTTGAGACTTACTAAAATATCTCTGTAGCTATGTGAAGAGATGCAAAACAACTATTTAGAACACAAATTTCCTGGGAAATAAAAGTTAAAAAAAAATTAAATCAAATCTTCTATGTAGATGCCTAGTTTAATATGTCTGCAATGTGCAAGACAATATTCCTGTTAAGAAAGTGAAGGGGAAGAAAAAAATTACATTACAACCACAGCCAAATAACAAAAGCAACAATTAAAGATTGTTATGAGGATTGTTACACAAAACAGCCAACTGGCTGCTCAGAGGAATTTTGGTTCTATAATGTATAATGCACCTAAGGCCAAAATTCCAGGCCACCTAAGTTACACCTAAACTGGGTGTTAAGTGAAAATAACTACCTCCATCCAAGGAGGAGCTGGAGATAGGCTGACTGGCAGCAAGTTCCCTCACTCTCAAAGCAGTCAAAATTCAGAGGTTGTCACCCAGCGCACCCGCTGCTCTGCACCCCATTGCACTCACCTTCCCTTTCAGCCCACAAGCTGCCTTTGAGCCATTTGGGATCACGATCTGCCCAAAACAAGGCACCAGCTGCCATCTTGTCCCTTTTCCCTGGAGAAGGTCCCCACCACCTTCCTCCTCAGTGCCCTCCTACTATGGGAACAAGAGCAGCCTGGGAAGCGAGGGGCTGTAGCACAGGTCCTCAAAAAGCAGAAACGGTCAGATGAGACAGAAAGAGTCACAACAATCCAGTTCCTAAATATTTTTTTGTTTTATTATGCACTTTTGCTGACAAATACAAATTTGGGGAAATAGATAAAGGAAGAAATGGGCAGAGAGATAGAAATAGTCACAGATTTTCTGAGTAAAAAACATTTGAGTCCTTCTTAAAGGAAGGACTTTCTTAAAGGAAAGCAAAAGTCTATCAGGGGACTGATATAAACCCACAAGGAGATAAGCCTCAGTAGCAAAAGCAGTAATCATGACAAAATGTACAGGGCAGGAGGATTGCCACACTGGGGCACAAATTACAACGGTGGGCCAAGTCTGCTGAGCATCCTCTGTGCATTTATAGGAGTCTTGGATTGATGTAAAAGATGCAGGAAGGAGATGGAAGAAATACTACAGATGCAAATTAAATTGTGAATTTATTCAGCTGACCACAAGAGTACATCCCCTGAGTAGGATTATGACAGAAAACTAGAAGTTGTTCAGAAAGGAAAGGAAAAAGGTGCAGGTCCACTTAAAGCCCAGAATGTAATGACTTTTAATTTTTCATCATCATCAAAGAAATGCATCTTGACAAAGCGAGGCACAGGACAGATGGCCAAACCGGGGAACTCAGAGGGATGAGGCTTTCCTTCAGAATATCACAGCCTTTCAAAGCCCGAAGATGTGATGAGCAACGGAAAAAGGGGGTGGGGTAGGGAAAACACAGGTGAGCTGCTGCCCAACCTCTTGGCACTGGTGAGGGTTTTATGGTATAGGGCAGGTACAACCAGCAGCCAAGAGGGCACCTAATGTTCCCAGGATGAATTTAGGGAAGGTGAGCGACCAAAATCTATCAGAAGGTGGACACTGGACGCCAGTAAAGCCAACCTGAAGACGGACTGATCTTAGATGAATGAGCACAAACTCTCCCCAAAACAGGAAATTGTCAGGAGAAACAGGCAAAAACACGAGTTCTTCATAAACCCAGAACCAAGTGAGGAATTGTACAAAAAGCAGAAGCAAAATTAGAGTTTACTAGTAATTAAAGCAGCACAGGCATATACAAGCAATGCACAGAATGACCAAGACAGTCATATCAAATTAGCAGCTGATATACTTACTATTGCTTTTTCTATTACTGTAGGAAGTAGATTGCTTCTTCGTGAAGGTCTTGATCTGTCTTTGTTCATTTTTCCCCCAACTGATGTATGTTGCTTAGTCTAGCAAACAGGACACATCCTAAACATCACAACTATACTTCACAAAACTTAGGGGAAGAAAGTCAATCACTTCTCAGGTCCAACAGCAACAGAACCAAAAAAAAACCAAACCACAATGCATTAGGCTGAAACTGCAGTGAGAAAGATTTGCATTAGACACTTCTAAATCTCTCCAATGATAGGAATACATGCAACTCTTTATAAAGTTTAAGAAAGTTGTTGACTCCCAAGGATTTTTTTGTTTTGTTTTAAAAAACAGGTTATACATCTATCTCGGTGTTGGTTGTGCCTTTTGAAGCAGACAGGAACTATATAACCTCATAAGATACCTTACATGGAAGGCAGGATATAAAGACATCAGGAAAACATTGAAATTCCTCCAAAAAGGCCCCATCTGGGGCTAGCTTTCTATTTCTGTTTATCCACCACTTTTCCTGAACGTTACTCTTAATACAAAGATTTACCTCTGTTCGCAAGGCAGTGTAAACGCAATTTAACAAAGACAATACAATAAATATCAGTATCTTAAAATAGAGTTTTTCCCAGTTATAAAGCAAGACAGACACTGATGGATAACTTAGAGATTCTTGCTTTCAGCTTCTGACGTTCTCAGCGCCCTTGGGACAGACTCAGTACCCAGCATCTTACCAATGAAAAAGTCATAGAACCAGAGAGGAAAGTAGCAGAAGATGCAGAGGGGCACATAAGCCCCTTTGCCGGGGGTGTACAAGCCATGTGGTCTCTTGGCCAGCAAAGCGTGCAGGATGGCACTCAGCACCGGGGAGAGGTTGGCGCTGCAGTACGCGGGCATGTGCAGGAGGTAGCTCTTCAGCCCCAGGAGGTAGTCCTCACCATAGTCCTGCCTTGTGTCTGTTGGGAGGTTCTCCATCAGCTCTTTTTCTTGCTTATCCCACAGGTCAGATGTGCCTTGTATACCTGCAGTAGCAACATCACAGGAGAGCAAGTGGGTTTGGGGCTGAATTTAAAAAAAATATTCATCTGTAATTAATAGCCAATAAGTTGTTCTCCACCACCACCCTGACTCACAGTTGTTCTAAACTAGGCCAGTGAAGAACAGACAAAACAACTGGTTAGCTGTGAGTGCTTTCACCTGGAAGAGAAGGGAAAGTACGAAGCACAGACTCCACAAAAATCATGGAGTTCATGCACCATTTGGTTACCAGCTCTACCTAAAAAGGTGCTCTCACAGCCGAGTCAGCATTTTTCCCTTGCCCCACTGCTTGCCATTCTATCCTTATTCAGTTTGTGGGTGTTTCTAATTCGTATTTATTAACGTACATGAGTGACTGGGGAAAGACAAGCAAATAAGACAGACAGGATTCACTGGGTTGGCCAAGTGCTAAGCAACTCTTTCACGACTGACATTAGTATTTCAGTAACTAGTTTCGTGAAGGATAAGGCTTGTATTGGCCAGATTTTATTACTTTTAAAAAATATCTATTTTCCATCATCTGCATCACGTAAGAATGAAAGCAGTTGCTTTTCCAATGCATTTATTGACAAACTATCATGAATTAAGCATTGCAAATAAAGAAAAATCTTTAAATAAATTTTTAAATCTCGAATACTGGGACTTGTTTTGATGCATGAAGTTTTCATCCAGAAGTCTGACAACAGCTATGTGGGGTTCTGACGGTAAAACCTTGGGCAGGTACTACTGACCACACAGGCACTGTGTCAGAGCCCAATGCCCCGCAGGGCCCCTCCCCAGAAGGGGAGGCATTCAAGGGCACAGGGTTTTATGAAAAAGACCATTTTGTTTTTCATCAACATAAAAATTAACTCCATGAAGTCATCGGGATTTTCTATGCAGGCAGCAGTAGGACTTGACGTTGTCCTCCACCGAGTGGGGACCTGCATGACACCCACCCTGCTCCTGGGTGGGCACGGGGTGCAGCAGGAGAGGAGTCTGTAACTCAGACAAGCTCTGCAGAAAGTGCTCAAAGCAGTGAAGGGAGTATTTGGAACAGAAAGCAGCAGGAGCACAGCAGAGGGAAGGAGTGGAGATGAAAGCTCAGGACTATATAGAGTCATATTGACACCAAGTAAGCAGGATGACAGTATCACTGCAGATACTTCAATGCATGACAAAGCAGCTCAATGAAGAGAGCTCTGATATGGAGAAAGGTAGGACTGGCAGTGAGTCCTGAAGCTCTCATGAAGGAGAAGCAAGCCATAACACTCAGGTCAAACACACAGTGATGCTGGTTTTTTTAACTGTAACAAAGCTAGAGCAGAGGGAAAGCACCAATTGCCTGAACACTGCCCTGACTCCAGGCAGAGTGCTCTCCTCTGTGCCCAGGAGAAAGGCAGAGGCTGGCAGTGTGCAGAACTGGAGGGAGCAGCTCTCACAAAAAATGCAGATCTTAATTTCCATAACCAACATGAAGAATGGGGAGAGAAGTCTGACTGCTGAGAATCATTCAGGGCTCTGAGTATGCTGGACTACGGGGAAAGAGGCGAGGCAGAAAAAACTACCCAAAATGTCAACTACCAACCTGTTCGGAAGCCTGACGGATGAATTGCAGCAACTTTAATTCCCCATTTGGAAAGCTCTTGCCTCATTACTCCAGAAAACATGGACAGAGCTGCTTTTGATGCACCGTATGCAGCATACCTCGGTAGCGGAATGCCTCCTGCAGGAGCAATATAAACATGATAAAGCTCGACGGCGGCTCTTTCCAGCCTTTACTTTTGTGATTTAGAAGGAAGATTATAGCGCAACCAAAATTATGCGGCTTTCACTGAGGTTAAATACAAGTCAGTGAGGGAATAATTTTTTTCTGGAGGTTAAAAAAAGTGAAAGTTGTACATTCGCAATTGCTTATAGCAGTTATGCTCAGTAACACCTGATAAGACACCTTGTATGGCAGAAAAAATAAATTGTATTGCATTTAAAGGTAAAAACTGTTGAAAATTATGACTGTTGGTTTCAGAAACACAGATAATGTTTTAGTTCATGTAAGTAGTGAAGCAATAGTTTAATGCCACTGTTGTTCTTGTCACTGTAACATGAATTCCAAGCTCCTACTATAAACCACAGTTACAACAGGGTAAGTAAACTCAATTCTAGCTTTATAAAGCCAACTTATCTTCCTAATTTCAGAAAGATAATTTCAGAAAGACCAGAGACAGTGCAAGAGTGGGGAAAACCTCTGTGGACAAACCAAAGCTGGAATCACGTCCCCTGAGTGACAGGAGTCTCTGAGACCCACCGTAGAAGCAGATTCCCTGCCTATAGTTACACCTCATCTTCTCCAAACCCAGCTGCATTTGTTCAGGTGGAAAAGACAGAAAGCAGCCAGTATTTTAGGTGAATTTAAAATAAACCTATATGTTTACAAAACAAAAGCTTTCGGAAGACAATATATTCAAAATACTGAGATTTCCTCTGTTCCAAACTTCTCCTTGAGGCACATCACTCCTTGTCTTGCCTGCATGGGCAGTAGGACATGTCCTCCGGTACAGCCTCCGCTTCAAGCATTACACATTCATCTCAAAGTATTTGAATCTTTTAAAAGAAAAAACTTGGATACAGAGGAATTTTCAGGTAAGCCACTGGTGCCATTTATTGGGTTTTGTACTGCAACAACCAAGGTATCACAGGAGCTTCTTACACAGACTCATTCCTTTGAAGAAGTCAGGCCAATTATATGTTAATTATTCTTCTGTATGCATCTGAATAAGTTTGAGTTTCAATTGGTTTGAGCCAATTGAATCACATACTTTTTCCCTCTGAGGTCAGGCTAACCTCGAGGCCAGTTAAATTAGCTCTACACAGACAGGGCACAATGAGACCTCACGAACTTCTCTGCTAATGTTTTACCAGAGGACCCTCAGACCCTGCGTTAAGAGGAAGCTATTTACCCAAACCAGTCCACATGCAAGAACATCTGTGTGAACAGCTATAGTTTAAGCAGGGTCATTATCAATTCCTGTAAGGGCAAATTATGCAGCACAGGGAAGCTTTCCATTTATCCCTGCAAGGCAGCTTGGAGATTCATGCCAAGAATTAGGACATCTGCCCCAAAACACTGAAAGTGCAAGCTTCACTTGGATTCTCAGAGAAAACCCAGGTCTGTCCTCTGTCTCTGTGCTTGCAAGGGCTGGTGGGCAGAGGCAGCATCAGAAAGGTCCTTCTGATAATTCAATTGCGATTTCTTTAAGTGCCAGCAACAAACCATAAACACAGGCATATAGATACAAAACATACTTGGGATTAAAAAAAGAAAACAGAAGACAGCAGTGTCAAAGCTAGGCTGAGGCCACATCCTCAGCATAAGCCATGAACACAAGCTAGCTCGGCAACACAGCAGGGTTCAAGTTGACACAAACTGCACAGAAATAAGGGTCAAAGAAGACAAGGCAAAGGAAAATTTAGGAAGCAGATGACATGGGTAAATCCTTAAGAAGTCTTAAACAAAATACTTTCCAGCATCATGACATCCTGCTTCTAGCAGGTATCATTTTCATAGGAGCATTCTTGCTCCTCAGCTGTTGTCTACCAGATACTGTATTACTTCTGTTCCTACGTCTTACCATCTCGGCTGTCCTCCTAGAATAGAAGATCATGTTATAAAGGCATATATAGAGTAAGCATGGGATCCAATTTATGGGAGAAAACTGGAGAGCATATTATATGCTGTTAATAATTTTTTAAAAGTTATTTTATTAGTAAAAAAATACCTTTTTGCTAGTATGTTAGACTAAAGTATTTTTAAAAAGATAAACAAAATATTTTTAAAGAAACATAAACACACATTCCCTTCAGGTCCCAGGTTATTAGCAGACCATGCTCTAGGACTGTGCACTCTGGAAAGAGCCATAAGATGCAGCAAGAAATAAAACTGCCTTCTGCTCTTGAAAAAATAAATGTTTCTCTTCAGCAGGTGTTTTATTATTATGCTTTCTCACTCGAATTATAGTACTTAAGACTTACAAGTTAAGGGTGCAGAGGTGGAGCTGCCCAACTGAAATATCTAATACTTATTACAGACTGTTACAAATGGCAAATATCATGAACATACCAAAAATACATTTATGCTTCAATTTTAACCCAAAGATTAAAAAAATGCTAAAACTTTAGCTCTAACCAGCCCAAATAGAAGAAAGCCTGTCTCTGCCTAAGACAGCTTTGGAGCACCTCCACGGTGTGGTTCAATGACACACAAACTGTGGTGGTCACAAACTTCTGCTGGAGCGTGTTACAGAAATGTTTGTGATTTACCACCCGTCTTTGTGGAAGCTCACAAAGCTGTCATTTATAGCATCTAAACACAAGATCTGAATTTTACTGTCTTTTATATAACAGTATTTTTAGCCATATTAAGCTCTTCTGCTTTAAAGGGCTGGTTTCTGGGAATAGTGTCCCAAACAAAAGAAAAACCTGCACTTAATACAGAGATACCAATTCCCTACGTGTAACGACAAGCAAGACTCACAGACACCTTCCTCAGCATTTTTACCAAGTTAGTTGTTTTCCCTGTTGCACCAGAAGTTTATTTGGTGTTTTACTTCAGCTCACCTGCCATGCTGGACACGTTAACCAGCCTCCCCTGGGATTTCCGAAGTAACGGTAAGAAGATCTTGGACACCTCTACAGCCCCAAAGAAATTCACCTCCATGCACCGCCTGTACGTGCTCATGGGGAGCAGCTCACCATCAGCAGGGAAGCCCAGGATGCCCGCATTGTTCACGACTCCCCAGAGCCCTGGGAAGAGAAGAAAGCACAGGGCTGCTATACAGCAGGAAATCAACTCCATAAAGATTAAACCGATGAGCCGGGTGGTGCCTCCAGATCAAGGGAGGGATGATCGGCAGCTACAGACACACAGTATCCACTCCATGAACACTCATCACCACTTTTCATACGTCCCAGAAATCAGGAGTTCATCTGCCCACAGACTGAGGGGTGGAAGTGACATACACACATAAGCCATGATGCAGCCAACAGGTAAGAGAGGCACCTTGTACGCAGGTACATTAGTACCCCCATTAGAAAGTCAAAAAGCCATACCTGTATTTTGCACCTTCTCTGAGACTTTCAGATAGGCTTCCTTGACTTGGGTGGCATTGGTTATATCCAGCTGGAGGAGAGAGAGTCTCCGAGAACAGGTCCGTCTCAGTTCCTCAGCTCCAGGCCCATCCTTATTCAAAACCCCAGCAAACACAACAAAACCCATGTTATCCAGGTATTTAGCCAGTGCATGTCCAATCCCAGTGTCGCTTCCTGAAAGCATCAAAAAGACACTTGAAAACTAGATCTGCCCTAAACCATCATCAAAAAAAAGGAAATCCATGCAACTGTAACCAAAAGGATGATGAAATAAAGCCACTGAAATACATATGACAGTAGGAAGACAGGTTCAGATCTGAAGGTTTGAGAAGCTGGACCTCCGCACGTTCCACAAAGACTGATAGACCATGTCCTCTTGGCTCAGAGCTGATGGCAGCAGCTAATGTTCTCCCACTTAAAGACTTGAAGATTTACAGAAATAAAACCCCATATTGGTTTTATACAACTACTCAGACTGAAACCTCATAACAAAAGTATCTGAGGGGAAAAAAAAAGCAGAGGGGAACCACACAAGTACTTTAATTTGAAATCTCAGATGAACAAAGCAATGGCAGGGCACTGGAATTCAAATAAATTGTTGGGTTCTATTTCCTAATTCAAAGGAGTTGTGTTACTTTATTCAAACCTCTACCATCTGGATCCATATGAAAAATACTTTTTTGTCACAGGCTGCCATGAAGCCAAAGCTAAGCAACTGCTTCTTTACCTGCAAAGGAGTTCACAGGTTTCAAACCCTAAGAAAGCTTCAGAATGGCATTTTTAGGCTAAGCCAAATAACACCAGCTATTTAATTCATGCAAACTTGCACCACAACTTCTCTTATTCTCTCTATCCTTCTCTAAACTTATTCCCAAACTTTGTATATCTAAAGCAATGAACTATCAAATGCAGGAAGCACCATTAAAGCAAACACACAACAATGATCTCTGCAATCACGATTGCGCAATTCCTCCCACCAGGTAAGAATGAAGGCTATCACAAATAATTTTGACACAGTATTTTGCCACCACTACCTTAAGATAGTTTTAAGTGTTTTCTCTCAGTGTCTTTTTTAATTCCAATTTCCATTCTTCCCATCTACATAGAAACATCTTAGTGAGGGAGGAAACGTCTCATCCATCTGCCCACCAAGACTCCCAAGGAAGAAACACAGGGCTCTGCTAGAGACAGGAAAGGAGTTTATAGGGTCTGTGCTGCAGGAGTTTTGGAAAGGACAGTATCAGGAGGAAAATGAGGAGTTTAAGAAATCAATGCAGTTTTTACACTGTGAAGCAGAGATACATCAGTATGTCCCACAATACGGCACTGGACCCTCCACTGTAACTGCGGCAAAGAAAGCTCCTGGATGCTGACGTACACCGAGAAGCGTGGAGCTATCCCCTCTCCTGCAATAGCAATCTATTATGTAAATGCTCAGCTTCAAAACCCTCTTGCATGGCTGGAAACCTGAATGCGGGACAAAGGGCTGGGACTCCTGCCAGTTTTTTTACTATTTCCTTGTTTGTGAAAGGGCTGCAATACTCCCTTCTTAACCCGACCAGAAACTTAGAGGGATTAAGCTGTGATTTCAGCACACCGAGGCAGATATTATCATATTCACAGGCCTGCTCCTGCACCCAAAATCCATAGTCAATAGAACGTGACTGCCAAAGAGACTCATCTTAATCATGCTAGACCTTCATTTCTGGGTTCTGTCTTTTACCTGCGGATTTAGTCCTGAAAGACGAAAAAGACTAATTCCAGGTGACTTGAAAGTGAACTAAAATGCCTGGATCAATCAGTGCAAGATGGTGGGAAAAAAAAAAACCAAACAAACCTACTCATGCTTTACTTAATCCTTTTTAAAAAAAATGGTTTCTGGCATTTTTTAAGTCTGCGGTTTGTTGAAGATGCACCAGAGCACCCCATATATCACACTTAGCTTCTAACAGTCCTGACCTGAAAGAGAAGAACAAACCTGCATTCTTGGAATTCCCTAAAGAGACTTGAAGAGGCCTGCAAATATCCCCAAGACACAACAGATTTCTGGGTTTGGGGGCGGGGTGTCTTTCCTCCTTTTTTTTTTGCTGAAAAACCCTATTTCTGGATCAAATCCTTCCCCTTTCATCCTTCCCAGCAAGTACACAGACGAAGAGCTCCATATTACTCGAGTTTTACAACGCAGCTTTAACTTGGGAAAGGGCAAAGTGCTCAAGACCTAGGGATGGGTGTAGCAACCCCAAGAAGGAAATAAAAGCAGTGTTTATCTGAGCCTGCTGCTGGTTTTGTCCCCAGCTTTTACCAAAACAACTCTGATTTGAGTTTCAGAACTGTTACTGAAGTCCAGAGAAAGCTTCTTTAGTACAAGTTTCTTTAAGTCTTAGTTAGGGCTCTATAGGGATGAACTAGAAAATTCGCCCCTCCCTTGCTTCTGTGTCAAAAATATCAATTTGGGAATGATTAGAAGATTTATTATAAGAAAGGCAGTCAGTACTGACTATAACTGAATTGCATCTTGTCTAAATCGGAGCAAATAACACCAAAATTGATTAAAGGCACCTTGCACCTGCACGCAAACACACATCCTACAGTTGGTATGGGGAAGAGTACTACAATCAAAGCAATTTAACCAATAAATGTGCCAAGAAAAACTTTCGTTTAGTTGATGGAAGGTTTGATTAATTGATTGCATACCAGCGTGGATTCAAATTAAAGACTGAGCAGAGCCTCCTCAGACACGTCAGCTGTGAAAGGTGTCCAAACTTGCATTTCTTCAGGACAGCTGCAGCACAGGTACGAAGTGTGACTTTGTGGTATTCCGGCACATTCACTTGCTGGAATATACCCAAATGTTCTTCACTCGCCTGTACTGCTTCAATTCACATTCTCTACAGCAGGTAAGCTCTGAGAGAGTGCTCTTTCCTGAAAAACTGCAGTCTCACAAAAAGAAAGGAGATACCCAAGCACAAGCACATTCCCTGTGTCCACAGGTGTGGGAAAGGAGTTCTCTATTCCCCTTTGCCCACCTTTGATACACCTGCAGGGAGAAACCCAGCTGGCAGATAAACAGCGAGGGGAGAACGTGCTGCTCATCTTGTCCTCTCTTAACTTTTGTATTTAATCCCCATATTAATGTTACCAGGCAAATCTAAATTATTTCCAGGTGTCCCTATAAAATGAAATTAAATTCTGCAAGAAATAGCTATATAAACCAAAGCAACTTAATTCAGCTTTCCAGAAGGGAAAAGTAGAAAATAAAACAAAAAAAATAGCAAGTTAACAGTGCAAGAAGCAGTTGGCAAGCACTCCGATTTAAAGGTTCGATTAACACAAATAAACAACATTTAAAGCTTTGGAAGAAACAGGAGAAAAAGTCATAAAACTACCAAAATGCCATCCCTGCAAACTAAAAGAGGGTTTTGAGTAGATCGGAGTGTTATTAGAGACTGAACTCATTAGCTCTGAACTTTCACTGCTAGTGAAGAAAATTACCCCTGAATGATTTCATACATCGTTTCAAAGAGATGACATCAAACTGGTGTCTTGAAATATATGCATGATATCCACGGTGTGCACTGTGTAAATGCGCACACCAAAAGATAACTGTACACCCGTAACCAGTGCCATAAATTCAAGTAAACAAAAGTAATGTATGAACGTAGTGTTCTGAGGGCTTCCAGAAATTGTCTCTCCTAAAAAATTAGACCATCGTAAGTATTCTTATGCTTTTTGCACCAGTTAAATTCACAAGTATGTCTAAAAAGCTACTTGTAAAGATTGAATGAGACACTAAAAAAAATTAGCATCTATTAAGATGCTTTTCTACTTGATTTCAGAACACTTATTTACTTGGAAAAAACATCTCCAGCAAAGCAAATAAAACAAGGAAAAAAAAATAAAAGGAAATCTTACACGCATGCATTTCATAGATACCTAACCCGAGGACACAAAGTTTTCCAGTCTACTTGTGAGAAAAGCCAGTTTTTGCTTCCCGGAGCACGTCCACAGCACCTTACCTGTGATGAGCACGGCTCTGTCACCGACGGGCAGCAGCGCCCTGCCGCCCAGGCACGCGGAGGAGACGAGGCTCACGGTGCAGAACACCGCCAGCCCCCCGCCGGCACCCAGCGCGGCCAGGCACAGCAGCCCCAGCAAGGCAGCCAAGAGGCTCCAGACCAGCACGTTTGCTTTCTCCGCCAGGCTCCTCTTGGCCACGCAGAGCACGGTCACCCCAAAAAGCACGGTGACACCCACACAGAGCCACCCAACGGGGCTGCTGGCAAGAGCATCCATCGGCAGGGGCGAGAGGCAGGCACGCACACCCCACCACCGGCTGGGGAAAAGCAGGTGTTGCTAAATGCAGCGTCTGTTATATAGGAGCAGGGGGTGGGGCAGAGAAAGGGGACTCCGTTTAAAGGTTTGACATAATCTCACTTACCCTTGGCATCAGCAAGAAGTAGAAGCCTTCCTTTTCTTACCTATCATTCCTTCTGCCTGACAGCTCCACCTTCTGAACAATATGCTGGCTGGATAATGATTGACAGCACTGGGAATAGACATGATGTAGCAAGCGCTGGTTTCAGGAAAAAATTAACTGCTATATGTTTTGCATGTTTGAAGTACGATTGCCTAGACGGTGAAAAAAGAACAGTTTCCTTTATGGGAAATAGTTGGAATTTCCTCCCTAAAAACTTTTAGTTTCAGTGGAACTGACTTTTGATGGGCAGTGACAAAATGAGTCAAGAGAGGGTTATTTACTCTCTGTAGTGCAAACTGTGTGGTTAGCATTGGGCTTTATCACACATGGGCCACCCTCTCCTTTCAACAAAAAGCCAAAAATGACCTTCCCTGCTTTAGTGCACACTTTTGGCTATTTCCCTACTCCACATTCAGCGAATACCTATGGTTAATTGACATTCGAGGGGGGCTGGGACAGGGTGATTGCTGGTTTGCCATTAAGGGCACTTCGTTAAGTGGACACATGTAACACACCTGAGACTGAGTCTTCAGTTGACCTCCAGTGATGACATTCACCTTAGTTTTGACAGGAATCACTGGTGCAATACCCACAGCAAGTTGGGGAAAAATATGTAATCAATTAAATACATTTGAGATATTTAACACCTGCTGCGGTGTACTCTGAAAGTTATTTAAACAATAAGAAAATTTTAACATCCATCCAGCTGAAAGGATTGAAATACCACTTAGGCATATTTAACTCTGTTTAAAAATCCCTGCTAATTGGTTTAGAGAGACGAGCCTAACTTACCACACAACCAGCTAATATGATGTAGCTGGTTTTCCAAAAGAAAATGTGGTGCTGACCTATTTTATTTTAGACAGACACCAGACGATTAAAGTGCAGGGTGCAAACCTAACATGAGACACAAGCATGCTTCCATTCCATTATTCCTTTGGGGCTTTATGGGATGACAAGTCTGTTGAATATAATTTTTTACAGCCAGGGAAAATGATTACATATCTCTATATCTCTAAACTATCCACATAGGTAGTTTACATTAGAGATGAGGTCACTTTCTTAAAGGAACATTACCCTCAAGGTCTGCTTGTCATTCATTACTATTGTGATGAACACTCATTAATCCATCCTCTCACTAGTGCACAAAATATAAACTATTTTCACTTCTCTCTGCCATTTGCTACTTCTGCTTTTAGTAGCACACTGGTCTCGAGGTCAATTTTACCTTGCTCTCTGTTAAAGATTTCCTTGGAAAATTTTGCTTTCTCGCCCTAATTGGTCTTTATGTCATGATTTAGATGATCACAAATGCACTGGCATTTAAAGCATCTGCTCTCACACTTGAGGCTACAGCAAGCAGGAGTTTTTGCATAGTGGGATAAGGGGCAGAAGTGACCACCTCCAGCCTGATGTCCACCCTGGCTCCCCTCAGCCTGTGGGGAGGGGATAGAGGTGGGCGAGGGGCCAAGCCATGGTGGCCACCATGCCTGGTCCCTGCAGAGCAATCTCCATTTGAGTCATCCCCTCTGCTCCATGCTCCCCTGCCACATCCCCCACTGAAACGCAGATGTGCACGTGCACATCTTCCCCCTCACACACTGAATCGGAGAGTGGGGGTCGTATGGACTGCTGGGGATGCGCGTTGGATACGCGCCTGCTGCTGCGTGCTGATGCAACACCTGTCTGCACCCGCAGCGCTGCAGAATGAGTGTGGGAAGGGCTGGTGGTGACTGATCTCTGTCTGAATTAATGTTGAATTTATATTTTTAATATAAAATATAACCACTGAAGGCTTCTTTTAGTGAGAAGCTGACCATGTGTTCAGCCTGGTGCGTGAATAAAATTATATGTAAGGGCATAAATCATGCATACCATGAGACAGTTTGCTATCAGAAAGGAGGGTATGATCTAAAACTGACTGAGAAACGTTAACTTGGAGCACGCACCTCCTGAACGCTCTGCACTTTCTCCAACATGAACAGAGAGAGATTGCTGCTTAAGGATTTTCAGCACAATTTTGCAACGAGATGAGTTTTATCGTCTCATGCCCGCTATCGTCTTAAGAAAGAATCTACTTTCCTCTCTACCACTTTGGTATGTCTCCGGTTTTCACAGCTGTACATTAACACAAGATTGCAACTGACTTCGCATTATTTCCTGTTTCTCTATGCCATGCCTATTCATGCTATGAATATACATCCTCATCCCACCTCCTTCTTTATAGTTTTGCTGGAAAAGATGTGGCTCCTCCAAAGTATCAGGACGTTGCATCAACATGACATCTGTGTTACAAGGAGGATGGATTTGAGCTAGTTGATTTTGAGCTAAGCTTGACCTACCTTTGCCAGGACATTTGTCTGACTTCCCAGCTTTTCAGAGCCATTGCACAATAACTCAGAGCCCTGTCCCTTTATGCCCTGGCAATCTATATATTCTACTTGAAGCTTGAACACTGCTTCCATAATCAGCCTGTGCTAATGCCGAACAGCAGCAGAGGAACGACTCAGACCAGCCTCCTGGCTGAACTGTTCTGTTGCGCGATTACTTACCCTCACTGAGCACTTCGATCTCTGTGCATGCTTCTGATGTTTCTAACTGGGACTTTGCAGATCTCAAGTGTGCCCCGCCATGTAAGTATCTTCATTCTAAGTGACAAGTTTTGAAAGTCAATTAAAGCAATGGCAAAAAGAAGATGTCTTTCATGGAGAATGATCCTTCCGTGGTAATCTGCAAATGAACGGCCAATCTCTACAAAATCTCTTGAGTCCAAATCCAGCTTGTTTTTCTCCGAGTTCTACAGTCACAGCATCTTTCACCCTGTGCAGTATCACTGCAGAAGACTTTGCCCAGGGCAAAGCAAGGACACCTCTCCAACATGTGGGATTTTTATCATAGGCATCCACTCATTGACTCCACATTCTTATTCTTTAGGCACAATCACTGATATTAATTTACTTCCTCCCTGTTTCTTTAAGCTTTTCCCCTATCATGCTTTACTGGCTCTATACTTTTCAGCATGATGGCCGCAGCCTGTGCTTTCGATTTCTGTTCTTAACACAAAAAACGGCAAAATGCTCAGGTTCCCCGGTTCCTTTGAAACGTGGTGACGCTGAGTCTGTTCACAACTTCTTTGAAATGCACCACCAAGCTCTTTTTCTGTTCTACCTTGGTTATGAGTGCTCTTCTGTCTCTGCTTTTCATGGCTCCATTTCTGGAGAGTTCAGAAGTTTTTCTCCTGTTTATTTTTTTAAAGCCTCTGTGACTTTCCAGCACAGTAGATGCTTCCAGTTCAACCACGAGACCTTCAGCATGTCTCTGTAACATTTCCCTGCATCGTTTTTCACTTCTTTGGCCACATTTCTCATGTGATTTCTTTGCACTTTCCAGTAATTTACTAGTTAACATTTTTCTTTTCAGCACTTTCCCTTTGTCCAGAAGTACCATGTGCCATATCCAACAGTTGCTGTCTGTTGATTATTCTTCTGTCCCAGCTGCAATATGAATTACATTGACTAGAAGCATGAACCATTTTTGTACATGTCCAACCTCTATCTCAGCTTCCTCTGCCTCTGCCAGTCATAGATTTGTTTTTCAGTTCAGGCTAGAATTTCTCACAGAACTCTTCAGTTTTCCATTTTGCTCTATTTTGTTTGCTGACTCAGGCTTTTTCAGCTGTGCAACACAATGACTGTCACTCCTGAGAGCCCTTGCTCCATGTGCTTCATGTGCTTTTGTGGCTTGGACAGGGGATCGGCATTTCAAGTTCTCTAAGGAGGTTCTTGGCTACAAGGCTTTTCTTGGAAAATAATTTCAACAGAAAATAGGTTAGAATCTGTTTCACCAAATAAGTCACTAACCAAGACAGAAAAATGATTCTCATGAGTAAATACATGTATGAGCAGCAAAAATATCAATTTATTTACTTTGATTGACTACAGCTTCTGAGAGTACATAAACACCTTCATACATTTGGATTTCGGTGGACTTGATGGCTACACCAGCACTTGTCAGGCTGTAAGTCCTGGATGCAGAAGCTGCATACACAAAACTCAACTGGGCAAACAGACTTTGCTCTTACAAATACTACTGAACTCCTATACAAAGGTTGAGATAATCCTCTGCCTTCAGCCAGTTATCTATTCATGCACTCAACTTGAAACACATGAATTGTTCCAGTAAAGACAACAAAACTATTAGTCTGCCTAAAGCTAGGAATGTAGCCAAGTACCTTTGCAAATTAAGATCTCTGAACTCACAGGCATGTATGGAATAAGGGCAGAAAAAAGATCACGTGCAACTGAAAGTAAGGCTCTCCTTTGTCTTCAAGCTATTTCTTTAATAGACCCTTAGGGAAAATAACTTCTGTCAAATAAATATGTATCCATTAAAGAAGAGTAAGAACTATATTTTACCTCTAAGTTACTGGAAATTTTGTTTTTAGAAATATAGTAATTGTAAAGATTGTAAATTCAGAGATAGACAGTAATTCCTGAAGATCACTCGGCAGTGAAGAAATAACTGTAGCTCACCATTTCTCAATATTCAATGTTAAAAAAAGCTAATAATAATAACAATAATTACTTCCTCAGCTAAATCTCCTGTTACTTTCTCAAGTGTCCGAACCTCAGAGTGAGGAGCTTCTGTACTGATGGCGAAACTGGACCTGTAAATCCTTTTGGCAGGTACCCATGCAACACACACCTTAGCATCATAAAATCTTCAAAAGAAGTAATTGCAGCCTGCATTACCCATGTGAATCCAATGCCTGCAGCAGTTCTATCTTCACTTTGAAGCAGTAGGTCTCATAATAACATGCCATATGAAAAGAAGCCATGGCCTGTAAGCTCTTCCTTGGTATTTAAATGAACTCTAACCACCCTTTGTAAATTTTCTGCAATAGACAAAACATCTTAAATCAGAGAAATCATTAAGATTATGAGCACTCCTCTGTATTTGCAAAGGAGGTTTTCTTCTCTAATTCTCCAGACATCCATGGATCTCTAGGCTTTCAGGAACAGCTAAAAGT
>NW_010539308.1:13273-15078 GCF_000687285.1 Phaethon lepturus | reverse complement strand
ACTCTTTCCAAAATAAGTCATTTTTTATCCACCCAATTGTCATTATTTTCCAAAAGGAAGACAGACTCAGAAAAGCTAAAGGCAATTAGGTACTCTTCAGGAAGTTAGCCAGGAATCATTTCTAGGTTATCGTCATGGAAATTAGACTTGCCTGCCTTTCTTCTGTCATCTGATAACATGAAGCAGCTTTCACAGAACCATCAGTGTTAGAGAAGAAAAGATAAGCAGTTTATCTCAGTCCACTTCTCTGACAGCAACAAACTCTTCCCTAAAATTTCATTTGGTACTTTCATAGTAAAGTTCCATCCCTGCCTGGGATGGCACACAGCATAGTGGTGCCTCAATACATGAGAAATAACGATGTAAGCTATACTCTGGACTGGAAGATTAGTTTGTTTTTCCAACTGGGTTTTTATTATATCTCTCTATTCCCTTTCCTACAGCTTTGCCTTTCTGAAGTTAATGGTAGCCTCTATGTGCCCAAAACATGAAGGATTTCTGCATTTTCCTAGCCCACAGTCTGCTCGGTTTTTTGCAGGTGCTTTCTGAAATGCAACTGCAACCTTCCCTGCCTTACTTCTAGGTGGTTTCTCCTAACCACAAGTCATATAGACCGTATCTACGTTAGAAAGAAATACTCTTCTGTATCTTCCTTCTGTAATTTTTCCTCCTGCATGACTCCAAACAATGGCAGGTTGGGAGAAACATCTGTTTTACATCCAACCTTTTCCATGCATGTTAACAGTAGACCACAAAAATGTTTTCAAATATTTAGGTATTATCCATGCAAGAGTCACACAGTTTTTATTGTAGTTAAATTAATGCACAGCAATGTAAGTATAGTGGCACACAGAAAATTAGGCATGCATGGTAATCAAAAGTCTGATTAAAGCACAGGTGAACAAACTGAGTAGCTAAAACAGGTAACAGTAGCAATGGAGATGCCAGCTTCAGCAATCCCAGCTCACCGGGGACTCCGGGTACATGTAGCAGATTATTAGTTTCCATTGAAATCTGTGCCCTATAGCACCCTTATAAATATTTAACTAAGTAGTGCTAACTTGCAGCTAGCATAAACACCTGCCTTTAATCAGACCTTTGAGTGTAATCGAGACATGGACCAATATTGTCCAAAGCAAGATTTTGGAAAAAAAAAAAAATCCTCAACTCCAAGTCTAGTTGCACTTCTCTCTTTTGCTCCCAGAAAAAGAATCCCTTCAGAGTGGAGAGATTTACAACATCACCAACATGAGTTGTCATTCATGGTAGATAGTGACTACATTAAAAATAAATCACAATTTGCAGACCCAGAACATGTCTCTGAGCTTTGAGCGTGGGTTGTGCAAAGGGGATGAAAGAAAATGCGTGGTGGCATCTCCCCATCGTCACTTGGGTTATTAACTATGCACATCTGCAACATGTCTTCCCTCCCATCTGCAAACTCTTAAAAACATCTCTACCTCTCATAAACAGAATTCACTTAATTTTAGACTTTTCTCACAGTTATATCAGCTGGTCTTTGAAACGAAAGCCGAAGCAAAATGAGATGAAAAATGAGCAATGATTCAAAAAGCATTAAGCGATCAACCACGACAAAGTGTCACCTGCCCTAAACGCATTCTGTTTTCTGTCACTTGAAGGACAAGTCCCTTGCTTCTGAATGGTGAAGCCATGTATTTTTCCTGTTGAGGAATCGTGACCTCACTCTGTGTGTAATCAATGACTTACATTATTATTTTGATTGAATGTTTGTTTGCTACATACTGAATGTCACCGATTTCTCCTTTAATGCTGCTGATCTGAAG
>NW_010539308.1:11645-13242 GCF_000687285.1 Phaethon lepturus | reverse complement strand
CGCTTTTCAGTGATGTTTGTGCTGCTTGTAAACTGCCGCAATCGCGTTTGAACTTTGTCAGCGAGACCAGCTCTCTGTCAGGAATGACTTAGATGCTCCTCCCATGGAACGGGGGGACAAACTAGATGACCTCTCAAGGTCCCTTTCAGGATCCATGGGGGATTTTGATGTTTCTATGGCAGGTAGCATTTTAGTTAAATGGTATCTTTTCTTTAGGCAATCCAGCAACTATGGAAAAATCTGTATACTCAGTGTAATTTTTTGTTGTTTTGTTTCCCTTTATTATATTGTCCATCTTAGACATTTTATATCATGCAGTAAACTTAACCCCTGACTCAAAAATTGTTTAGATGTAAGCACATCTAATCCCATTAAAATCACTATGACTATCCACACGTAAAACTACACAGATGATTTAGTAGGTTGCTGAATGACAGTCCCAATACCCATTAAGTCTAAATGTTCCTTGAGAGCCCAAACCCACAGACACTTACACACATTCTTAAAAATAAAAGGACAGAAATGTTCACACCGATGTATTTAAACATGTGCATACCTGCAGAATTAGACCCTGTCTGAAAGACTCCCTCCACCTGGATTTGAGATGTCTACATGCTAATAGATTCATGCAAATGAACCCATACCATAAAACTACTTCACTTTCCAGATGACAAAACTGCCAATGCAACTTTAATGAACTTCTCCAAGTTTTACAATCAGTTTTAAACTATTGTCAAGCCCCAGGTGGGGGGTTATACCTGAACGGGCACAGATTCTATGGGGATAAGTCAGCACAGGCGCTTCACACTAACGATCCGTTGCAGGGGATTCCTTCCTAAGCTGTGCAGTTTGTAACTTGTTTTATTAATACTGTAAACTATCACTTGACTTTTAGTTTTCATTTCAAAACTGCTTTTTAACAACATATATGACAGCCTTAGGGCAAACCTCTCTTTCGCATGCATGCAAACTTTGCTAGAATCACTAAGGGCTATGCAGGCATAGCTTCAAAGGCAGGTTTGGGATCTATAACTTTAATTCATCCACCAAATGGAGCTCCAAAATCCATTAAGGAAAAATAACTAGTAACCATCTGTCTTTATTCATCAGGCTGAAAGCAGTTAATCAAACCTAGTGGACATTTTTACTTTCTTCTTTCTCTCTCAACAGCTTTGAACACAGATGCAGCCTTTCCATAATTAAGCTAAGCATAGTAGCCCTTAGATTAATTCTGGCAAGCTTGTCAAAATGTCAGATGGCATACAGGTTCTGTGTCTTGTCCCTGGGATTTTTTATATATATATATATATATATATATACACACACGCACACACACATATATACACACACAGACACACACACACATGTATATATGAGCAGATTTGGGATACAATTATTAAAATTAACAGCTATCTATAGCTCATGCTTTTAATCCATCATGATGACAGCCATGTTAGGAGAACCCATTCTCTACGATAAGGTATAGTTTTTCTCTCTCTGTTAGGGATGCAAGGCAGGACATCACCTCCACAGTGGACAAATGTCTCTGGGAACTGAACTGATGCACAGGATGTAAACGGCCACCAGAAGGCAGCTA
>NW_010539308.1:0-11614 GCF_000687285.1 Phaethon lepturus | reverse complement strand
TGCTGAACCACATTTTCACTAGTAACTAAAGGGCAAAAATTTTTGTAAACTCATTGACAGTGTTTTGAATCAATCTAAAGATGTTCCAAGTTACAGAAGTTATAGTCTAACAAGCTGGAATATAATTAGATAGTTCATGCTTAACAACTATTCCAGACACATGTTTCTAGGAAAGTTCTCAGATATATCACATGGTTTCTGTTAACTTTAAAAGGATATACACAAGTATCCAAGGTGGCTTTTAGATCTCAATTACGATTAATAATGAGCTCATATGTGTTTTCAATTTCCCTTTTTCTGAGTTCTAACATTTTAAAGCAGAGAGCTTCTCCAATTCTTAAGGATTTTATGTTACTTGTTAAATATTCTGGTTTTTCAATGTACCTCTACAATCAAATTTATGGACTGAAACTAGGATTTAAAAGTACCAACCTAGGAGCAATTTCTGCTTCCTTTTAACTGGGTTTTTATTTTATTTTTAAATAAAGTAAAAGCTTACGTCAAATATATCTTTGTGCTGTTAAAATTAGAATTTCAATGTCATATAAAAGTTTAAAAGTTTTTACCTTTATAACTGGTTACAAAGAAGAGTTGATTACTATTACTTTCAATTAAACAATGCAGTTTGAAAATTAGTTGTACAAAATAAGGAGAGACTGTCCCAGAGAAAGCCATTCAATGACTCTAGAAAAGAGACAGGCAGTTGGCTTTCAAAGTA
Source organism: Phaethon lepturus (assembly GCF_000687285.1). Taxonomy (NCBI): domain Eukaryota; kingdom Metazoa; phylum Chordata; class Aves; order Phaethontiformes; family Phaethontidae; genus Phaethon; species Phaethon lepturus. The sequence continues at coordinate 10,896 of NW_010539308.1, read as the reverse complement.
GTCCTGAAACCTGGACCACAGAAAGTACCAATAGAAATCAGCAGATACTGGCCAAATTTAACAAGTCGAATTAAAATGAAACTTAAAAATTACAGCAGTCAAAAACATGGAATCTATTTGTATACTTAGGAGTATAGTTTTGCCTCCATATGTTTAATTGCTGATAAACGGTTCATCTATCAGTCTTCTATCCCCACAGATATATTCAAAACGGCAAATGGAAACGAGGCACCCAACTATACTTGGAAAAGTGGGCAAGAATTAAGTAGCCTTAGTACCTCTAGATATTGGATTCTACTGCAGAAAATAGAAAGGAAAGAGGTATTTTGCAGAAAAACTATGCTGGCATGATCTCTCTTTGAATGGCGCTCCTTTCCCTCAGGAATGTTTAAGCACTTAGCTATCGTAACTGCTCTAAGAGGCAAAATAGAATTACTGTTCCCACAGTACACATGAATGAACTGAAGCAAAGAAAGGTCATCTTCTAATTAGTCAAAAAATCATAGATGAAAAGTCACGTATCACGGCACTCAGTCCTGGACCCCGCTGCTTGAATATGCTGTTGGTAGTGTTCAACTTGACAGGAAGTGCTCTTTGAGTACCAGTAACCTAAAGACCATCAAATAATGTTTTATAGACATCATAACAGAGTTTAAAGGTCATCGGAGAATCACGTTCTAGACGCTTATACAGAATTGCTCTGGAGAATGAGAGAAACATGAGAAAAAGTATGAAGATGCCTAGAATAAGGGCATAAGAAGTGGGCAGTGAATACTGGACTTGCAGGCTCATCAGAAGAGGGTGTTAGCACCTCTCTGCTGAATCAGAGATAAGTGTAGAAGATAAAGACATACATATGTAAATGGGCAGATGCAAGTGAAAGAAAAATTGCTTTTACAAAGAAGATCAAGATATTACTAATCCAATGGAATTATGCCAAAAGCCTGAATAAAAAATGTTATTGTATGAAGATATTGCCCATGGGCAATCGCTAACTATGACACACCTGGCCTCACTGGTGTGATCCACAGAAGGACATTCTACACAAAAGATATTTCTCTTCTCCTATTTAATTTTTCTGATGTTATCATCCACACTTGGTTCACATCTGTTATTACAAACTAAATTTCAGGATTGCTAAACCCAAGCGTAATTACTCAAAATAAATAAATTAAATTTAAAAAATGGCAGGAGTCTAAAAATTCTAAATGTGAGGCTCTTCCTACTTACTCTTTTGGTTTTGAAGGCACAGCATGTTTGGACTTGAACCAGCTTGCCAGCAGAACAAGTCTCAAATCCCAGATTTTCACTCAGGCACAAACTGTATCTACACTGCAGCACAGCCACGTTCAACTAGAATTTTTGGAAAAAGTATCAGTGAGATGTTAAGCCAGGTGAGGTTCTTTACAGAATGCTGCTCTGCAGAATTGTTACAGGTTCAGTCCTGCGCACTGTCTCACTTTCACAATTCTGGCAGGAATTGTTTGTACCCCGCTCTTACCTTTTCTATTCATCTTTCTTACATCTTCCTTGAACCTAAGTCCAGTTAGAAGCTGAGTGGGACTCTTGCCACCCACTGTGTCCCTTTTGAGAAAGGATGCTCCATGCAAAACTCTTTGGATTTAAACAACAGAGGTCAGAGAGAAGGTATCTCACAGAATGGAAAAAGTACAAAGCAGAGCCTCAGCTCAGGCAGACGAGTATCTTTAAGGGCTAAGAATCAGAATCCTTTAGGTTGCAAAAGACCCTTAAGATCATCAGATACATAACAGAAATTAGTCATAGTGGAATCCTTAAAACTGGAACTTTGAAACTTTCTCAGCACGTTAAACAGCTACTGCAACCTCATGAGGCTAAACTGCAGCCCAGCATTGTGTGGTAATGCACCTGCAGAAAAGGGGATACATTTAACAAATTATCCATTAAAATGAAAGTTGAAGCTTACAGTAATGCAAGCCAGAGTATTAAGAGGAAAATACAAAGACTTCTAATGAAAAGGTGAGAAGTGGCAATAATTCTTTTCATCCATTCTTTTGAATGCCACTACATAATTGCATGTTGTGCTGTTATAAAGAAGTCTCTTTGTAATCTCCAGAGCCTTTAAAATGCCAGAGAACACATAAAGCTTTTATAAAATCAGTACTTGTAGTAAAGGAACATGAAGACTTAGTTGAATGGTATTAAAGGTTTACATTTTGTACCTCACCTCTTGCAAGTAGGGTGAGGTGAGGTACCAAAATTTTAGTTCAACTACTAAAAGAGTCAAAATTGGACAGCTCCATCACCCAGAGACTTCGGAAAGTGCAACTGAAATACGACAGTCATAACTCAAAGGCTGCAAATGCAGCCACAGAACACATGAACCAGAGGAAAAAAAAAATTACTCTGACAACCTTTCTCAGAGTGCTGTTGTGCAGCCCTCCAGCATGATGTACTAAACAAGCTATAGCCACTATGCGTGAAGTATATTCTGTAATATTTACATACATATGTCTAGGTTAGCCTTAATTTTTGTACTAAGTATTTGCCTTTTTATTCCATAAAAGGAGAAAGTAAATAAGCAGCTTCATCCCAAGGTATCAGGCCATGATATTAACTTCAGCTATTATGGCCAGAAGCACCCAGTGTCAACTTGTTAATTACACCAAGATTACCTATAAAAGCTGGATTCAGTGGCAGCAGACGTTAACTGAGACCCCTTTTAAAAGTATAATCTAGAGGAATTGGAGGCCTGCCTCCTTACTCAGTCCTGGTGGAACTGCTTCATTTCTTACCAGAGATAACAAGGGGAATAGGTTTCCTACCTAAATGGGAGGAATGCTTGTGGGCTATTCTCACAAGAGTCATTCCAACTTTGAAATTCTCTTCAAGTGCAAACTTCAGGACATGATGAAAAGCCCGTTGCTGACAAAAAGCTTACTGAAAGGCAAAAGCAGTGTGATCTCTTTGCAAATAAGACACAAGGAGAGTTTGGCTGCATAATATACTCTCATTAACACTTACAAAATGTGAGTCATTTTGTTTTTTAATTACTATTATGGAAGGCATTTTCTTCATAAACAGATAAAACATCATGGGAGGTGGGATGATTCTGCCAGATAAGCTAATAATGTGCACGTTGCTTAAGTGTGATTAACTGCCTCCTTTAGTTGATGCCTGTTCCTAGCAGAGATTACCTTTAGTTATGAGCATAGGGAAAGGAGCCAGGAACTAAACTCCACAAGAAACACAAACGGTGAAGTCTGTTTGGCTTTGCTATTAATAGTATGGCACTCAAGGGGGTCTCACTGGCCACTCAAACTGCTTTCACAGAGTATTTTTTAAAAAGGTAGAGGAGCTCAGGCAATGTCAGTGACAGACTCAGGACAAGGATTGTACTAGATAATGCCTCCTCTTGGAAAGGTCTAAAATGACAACTGCTAAAACAGGCATTCTTGTGATAATAATGATAATAATTATAAATTGTTAAAGCTGAGTATCTAAATCGATTAAGCAAGTAATTTTCCTCTCTATCATTTTATTCAGCTAGTGTATAAAGAACTCCTTAGGTAATTTTTTTTTTTTTTTGGTCACTTGAAGATTATATATTAGACTTGAGAAACTTTCATTATACAAGAAATCCAGTTACTAGAACATGTCATTCTAAGTCATTTAGAAGAACATTTCAGTTTATACAGCTTGTCCATAATGTGTTTGATGCTGGATCCTTCCACATTCCTAGGATGAATGAAGAATTAAGCTAATGTATGTGCTGGAATTGATCCAGCATTTTCAAATGGGCACAAATTCTGTTTCAATGGGCTGGATACTCTCTGAAAGATAAAGAATTAACACTTTAAATGCAAAGCTCAGTCAGAATTCTTTCACTGCAAAAATAATTTTTAAAAAATCGTATATGAATCCCCTGGTTATCAGATCTTGCTTCTCCCTCAAAAGTAGCACAAATTCAAAATTTGTAATAACCAGATGCTGCGCCCACAACTTCTCTAAGTGGAGTACCAATTAAGAGTGAGAACACCTTGCAGTATATTACTTTAAGTTACAGCATGCTCACATTCCCCGTGGAATGTCCAAATAAGGCTTTTGAACAGAAGATAGATGCATGTTATAACTATCACATCTTCAGTAACTTTGCCCCATTGTAGAGTTAGGGGATTAATTTTGTTTTGAGCAAGTGCCTTCAACCTTCAAAAATTCTGGTTCTGAACAAATCCATTTCAAAGGAAAACTCAGGTTTGTGCCAGAATCACCTGATTTGAAATTGCTCAGAATTAAGCCACACAGCAGGCCACAATAAAATGCTTACGAGTTCTGAAATCTACAACCATTAGTTTCGTAGAGCAGAATAAAGAGCATCACAGATACATATGAACGCTGTGCTATTGTAAATGCCAAGATGCCATTAAGTAAGACTTATAGAGGTTATCTAATTTAAACATAGCTGAAGCAAGAAAGAGATTGCATCCTTTTTTGAAGTTGTTTTCCTCTACTTACATGTTCAAATTCTTACCTAATCCTTCCTCTGCAAAATTGTGTAATTTTTGCAATGGTTTCAAGGTAATTACAGAACTAAAATGGGTAGTACCACTTCTAAGCCAGTGTCTGTCTGCTTTCTTGCTTTTCTAAGTGCCTGAAAATGGGAGACCACTGCCTAGACCTTGAACACAGTATCGTGAATATGAAAGTACCAGAAATAAGTGTGAAGATGGATAACATTTCCTCAGCAAATACAGCTTCCACTGAGAAACCCACAGAAATCCTACAACAAATTCAGGCTCTGGTGCTCTTGCTGACACATCTCTTCTCATCCTCACCACCAGTACCTGCAGACTTCTTATTCAGAGACAGAAAATTAACACAGTACAAAATACAGATTAAAGAACACATTTTGCCTTGAATTTGTTCTACATATGGTATAGAACATGATTAGCTGCCTGTGAAGCTGAAAGATCTTTTAGAGCCTTCCAAAAGATCAAAATAGTACATCTCCAACCATCAACTGGATGTTCAATTATTAGTGTCAATGATGCATAGCAGACCAACCTCATCTTGTTTTTGCTAGCCAAGTGTGTAAGATTTCTGTAAATCTATGGATCGCTGAACTAAATTATAAATTACTACAACAGGGAAGCCATTCCTCGTTATCAGCGTAGCAAATAACGGCAGTGGGATGCACATCAATCACACTTGAAAATGAATTGGACAATTACTGAAACATAAGTATATAAATATATATCTGGAGGTATTTAAAAGATGTGTAGACATGGCACTTAGGGACATGGTTTAGTGGTGGACTTGGTAGTGTTAGGTTTACAATCCTACTCAATGACCTTAGAGGTCTTTTTCAACCTAAATGATTCTATGATTCTATAATTACCTTCTAAAATAGTTGCCTGTTTAAACTTATGAGAAGCCTTGCTTTAAGTAACTGAATCAAAGACTTTCAGCGTTGCATTCCAAAACCTGTCCTCCCTCACTTTGAGAGCAAAAACATCTGTGCTAGTCTTTTCATAAGATGTTTCTTAATGTACTAACTTTTAAAGCATATAATCCTTTCAGGTACAAAGAGGTTCAATCCTTTAGCCCTTGCAGTCCTGTGTACTTCCTCTGCATTACTGAAATTATTCATGAACTAACGTTACAGGATAGGCTAAAAATTGGCTTTTTACCTCTAAGGTGCCCCGGTTATCTTGGATAACTGCCTTTTATACTGCTAAGTACTAATACGTTTGCAACATATTTTGCAAACAGATATTAGCACCTCAGAACATCAGGTAATACATCAGGTCAAATTACACCTTAAAAAAATCCCTAGGCTTAAGAGAGCTTAAGATCAATATTGTTGGAGCAACCACTTACTTCAGACACCTAGACTGAAAGGCTATTAAGAGTGGCTGTTAAGAGTCCCTTGAGACACTGTTCAGCTCCATGGAGGTTATGAAGATTAACATCCACTCATTCTGAAAACCACGTTATCAATGTGTCCTGTAGAGTACCCAGAGGGACACGCCGACCATAAACAGCTATTTGTTATCAAAGTAAAAAGGGCGAACGGAGGTTATCCTCAGTCCTGTGCTCTAACCATTCACTTATCCTAAAATATGTAAATTTTCTTTCTTCCCTTTTCTTTAGGATAAATAACTAAATGTTACTTTTGAAAATATGATAATTTACATTTTTGGAGTATTACAGAAGGGAAAAGAAGTTCATTTCTGATGACATCACAGAATACACGCATCACTTCATATTGCTGAATTGACACATGAAAATCAAGTTTGTTCTTTAAGCATCCTTGTAAAAATAATTCAAGGCATTTTCAACGTCTTTTACACTAATAATTTTGCATAACTAATGTGCTAAAGATGACCATGGCAAAACCTGGCCATAAAATTCAAGATAGCCAGGGCATGACTACTGAACCTGGGTTGTTCCAATCCATGAACAGCTATCTGGCAAGAAAGCTGACTTGTGCCATCCTGTTATTTATGAGATACAGCGCACACATGCTGCATGAAATACTTAGTCGGTAACTAAGCTGTAAGTTCTGGTACCATGACATCAAATGTAACACTGATATTAACGATGTCAAATAGCTGTGCTACACCAGCACTATGGTACAAAAGCACCCTCTCTCAGGTCACACTGAAGAATACATAGCTGCAAAAGGAAACATCCAGACACTTTAAGCAGCTGGTTCAACTGGCAACTGCTTGATATTTACTCCCCACCTGAGCTTTTGGGCTCAAAACCCCCAAAGTTCGAGCAGTTTGTACCTTCTGAAGAGCTGGCTGCTCCCTTCTACACCCAACTCCACAGGGCAGAGCTGCTGCCATTGCCTGGTGAAAGGAGGCTCCAAAGGGCTCCTGATTCTGCACAGCTTTGAGCACAGCAGCCTTGACCAAAGGAGGGGGGACAGAAATCTATGAGCAGGGCCCTGCACTGCTGCTGCCAACGTCACATCTGAGTCCCTCTGTGGGTTCTTGGTTGGATCTTCCTTCTGGTCGTGTATGAAAAGGAACTTGCTAGCTACAGGTTAATACTCATCCCAAAATCTGCATCCACATTCAAGAGGATCCCAGACCAGAAGAAGATGGAATTTAGCCATTGCTTGACAGTATTAGGAAGAATCATATAACAAAGGCATACATCTTCAGTGCGACATAAACCTAACCTCTTCCTTCACCCAAAGATCTCAAAATACTCTGCAAACAGCTTGACCCTTTGCAACAGCTCTGTTGAGTAGATACAGCCTTCCATTTTGTGAATTCATATTTTGATAAGGAATCCACTACTCCCTTCACCTCCTTCTAGTCAGGACTAGAAAAGTTTAAAAGTCTTATCTCCTAAAATGAAAGAACACAGAAGAATTAGATTAGGAAAATGATATAAAGCAACTGTTCAGATGAACAATTTTAATCAGCCTCAGTGAACACTATTCACTAAACACTAAATACCATTAATGTTGAAATCCTTTCCTTTTCTCAATGTGGAAGAGCTAGGATAAGTTTTTCCATTACCGGAACTCACAGGAAAAAGAACCTGTAAGTACTTTGGTTTCTCATCTCCACATCACCAAATGTATGACACTTTCCACAAGCAACACTGTACAATGAACAAGTGTCCTAAGAAATCATCATTTGCAGTAACATTTTTAGAGGGTCTAACTTGCATACTTGTCTTTAAGGCCCATACAATTGATTTCCTGCTTTATTAATATTTGTACAGCACCTGTGATTTGAGCTTCAGAAACACAAATGAAGCAAGCACCACTGCAACCTCGGGCAGTGAAGAAGTGCAATGCCACCTTTGTTAGAAAACAGAAATCGATTTTCTGAAGGTCACGCGGGAAACCTCTGTCACAGCCAAGAATAAAACTCAGACTAGTGTTTTTATCCCTAACCCTGTCCTCCTTTAAAAATATTCCAGCTAATCTAGATTGAATGTTTGATTCTAATTTTGAACATTACACTTCTTTCTACTTCCATTCACAATGTAGATGCTATTTTCACCTTTTTAGTACTATTCTAACCAATTGGTTTTATATGTTTTAGTAAGACCATTAATGTGGTTCGTTCTGACCTGGTTTTAAGTCTGTTCTCTTCTCTCATCCCATTGTTCAATGAAAAACAAAACACAATTAAGTAATACCAAAAAGAAAGCAATCAAATACGAAACCAGTAGAATAAGGTTTATCTCCCCAGATGAAACATTGCCCTGCATCCTGAGTTGGCATGCTTTGTGGTTTTACGTCAAAAATAATTTTACCAGTTAAGTATTTTAAATTGCAAAGGGAACCAGATGAACTAACATACTATGAAAGAAAAATTAATTATTTCATTGCTTATTCTTTCTAACTTGCATTGTTCACTACAGCTGCTTATTTAGCTCTGTTTAGTTGCTGATTTAAAGATTTCTTTGCAGCCTATTTCAGGTTCATTGCAACTCGGGTTGTGGCACAGAACACTCCATTTAGGCTGCAAGTGGTTCTATCCTGATACATCTTGCTCTAGCCTGCAATGCCATGTATCAGTGCAATCTCTTCAAGTGACTGTAACATAGTCCAGTTCTCTGCATGCTTGGATATATGCAAGGTATGCTCCAAAATGCCTGGTTCTTAAAATGAAAAGTGGTAGTGGAGACTGGGTTTACATGTTTTTAGAAAAAAAGAAACAATCTCAGGACAAACATTCCATTATATGTAAAGAAAATCTGGAAGTCCATTTATTTGATGGCAATACAGAATTTATGATACAACACAGAAAGTCCATAAAGTCTCAGGTAAAGCAGGGTCTCATAGAAAATCAAAGAGCATGAACAAATCAGTTGTGCAAAATGATGAGATCTGAGAGTGTCAAGTCTTAACATCAAATATGTCAATGTAAAATGAGGACAATAATTACCCATAGCTTTTACAGATATCACCATTTTGAAAGAATGAATGTTCCTTATTGTTCTTTGAAGCAAAAAAGGACTATTTACTATAATGAAATAAAACTGGTAGTGGTTTAAGAGCAGAAGCTTTACAGTATCCTAACTACAGCTTTATTATATTCATAATTTTTACTCTAATTATGAGATAATAGGACACAATTCGCTCTCTGTAGATAACACACCAGGCAGAAAACAAGAAAAACCAGAATGTAGAAAGAGAGAGTGGTCTTAGCACTGCAAACTGTCCTGCATGGACGTATCACAAAGCCCAGAGGACAAAACATCATCCTGAGGTTAACAGCTGCCAATTCAAACACAAGGACTTACCCAGACAACGTGGAACACAAGGTCAGAGGCACCATTCAGAGAGTACAAAGCTCTATAAGCGATCAGGAGAAAGTGGCTGAACACGTGAAGTTTCCGTTCTTGGTGATACTCAATACCAACACGGTCCTGAGTAACCCGCCCTGGCTGAACCTGCTTTGTGCAGGGGGGGTCGACTGGACTATCTCTAGCATTTCCTTCTAACCTCAACTGTTCTGCAATTCCACCATATTCCATTCAAACACAACCTGTTTGATCAGAAGACAGACATCAACTGTCGTAATCTACTGTGAGACTCCTAAAAGATAAAACACTTTGTGTTAGCAGATCTCAGGGAAAGTTCAGGACTCTTTTGCACTTTCCAGTACTAAACAGTGATTAAACACTTGGGAAAAATTTCTAGAAATCTTCATCAATTAGATTGAGGTATTATGCATAAATCCAGAAGGCATATGCAGCACTACAGAATTCTTATATTTAGTATTTAGGGATACATAAGTGACTTTTCTGCTTCTAAGCCAGAATTCTCATACCTGTGTGAACACACCACTGATTATACACCTGCATGGCATTTTAAGGGATGCTTCAAGGCTGCCTCAAACCCATTCTTCTGCCCGTACAGACAGCAGACAGGGAGATGGGTTATGATTGAAGGATGGCCTCCAAACCAGACACTCCACATGTCTACATAGACGCAGCAGCTCCACATAGTCAGGTTGCACAGCACAAGCTCAACACCTGAAATTGCTATTTAAGAGTCACAGAGGCTCACCAGCAAGAAATCATTGCTAAAAAAAATTCTTCAATGCTCCCAGAATTCTTCTTAGAATCTGCTTAGTTTTAATTCTTGCCAGCCATCAATCAAAATAAAAACATGGCATACTGTGTCTACTTCTGTCAAGGTTTTGCAAAACAGAAACTTGTGTGTTTTAAGTAGTTTTGACACGGAATCCACTTTTTTGTTCTTTCTAACATTCCCCAAGTGACTCACACGTCTGCAGAAGAAAAAGGGAAAAGACCACAAACCAGATTTTGATAGCATAATTCTTTGTTGTTTTCCTGCTACAGCTCTCTCGCAGACAGCTTGTAGCGGATTGCTGATGCTTAACTCGGGAGCAATTCTGCTGCGGTCAGTCAGCACCGTGCGTTGTTTCTCCACCACCAAAACCACGCCAGCCTCCGCGCGAGGTGCAGCGGACTTCTGTTCGCGTGGTACAGCTGGGACTGCCACCGTCACGGCCCCGAGGCGCTGCAGGAGCACAGCGCTCCAGGACACGGCGGGTCGCTCGAAGGCGGCTGTGGTATCTTCATATCGGCATGTTCAGCAGAGGGGCCAGAAACTCCCACGCCCACCCGAAACACGCCTTAGCCACAAGGACTCTCTCAAGTGTCCCAGACCTCTGCAGAGCCTCACACCCCTGGGATGATACTCGCAGCACCCACGGAGGGAAGAGTACAAACATCGGGATGTGACACAGCTGAGAAAGGCTCAGATTTCAAAGGCAATCTCCATTTTAATGTGCCTTACGCTGAGAGACAAGCTCTGGTTGAGTGTCTTTGTGGAAGAAGAGAGGAAAAACAGCATCTGCCAGCTACGTGAATTGTCACAACACGGCAAACGCCAACCAACCGATGTTCACC
>NW_010539307.1:2981-30214 GCF_000687285.1 Phaethon lepturus | reverse complement strand
CCTTTCCAACCTTAGTGATTCTGTGAATAGAAGTGTTTTTCAGGGGTAGTTACGTAACTCTTGAGTGAAAACGTTGCATGTGTTAAATGTTGTGTTAAGGATGTAAATTACAGAAAGAAAAAAATCCCTGTTTTTAATAGCAAACTTTTCTTAAAATAATAACTATCCCAAGGAGCATGTCCAGTAACAGAGCTTCACAAAGAATTTCAGGAATCTTGAAGCGCTTGATAGGATAGATTCTTGGAAGCTACCCTGTGGGATGAGTCAGTTCTATCTGTAACTGCCTAAATTACTATGTAAGAAGTAATATGCATTGCCTGTGAGCTCTTCACCAAAACTCAATATTGAAAAAATAACTATATTTAGTTATTATATATAATATTATATATTTGCGCCAGCATAATGGAAAAATCATGAGGTTCTGTCCCATTTGTCACCCGTGCAGGAGCTGCAGAGGACTGAGGGTGCGAGCGTTTATGCATGGGTGTAACTAGCATTGGTTGCTGGCAATGGTTACGCTATTCCTGCAAGTGGATGGGCAATGCATTTAGACCTTTGTCCTTGGAATATTACAAGACTTCCATCTATTGCGCGGCAGCTGGTTTTGTGCCAGACTGAGCCTGTGGTAGCTCACTTTCCAGACTGTAACTACTAATCATACGGACTACAGGTGTGGTGCAGTTTTCAGGCTTCATCCGTGGAGCAGTTAGTGCATAGCAGTAAAGCTGTGTGTTTGTATTTGAATTCAGAACATAACTTTGACCCTTGTAGTTCAAGGCATGTTAGGCATCTGAAGTGTTCTGTGTTGATTTTAAGCATGTGTGGTAGGAACATAGCTTTTAATAACTTAAGATACTACAGACAAGATGGGGGCAGAGGAGAAGAAACTGTTGTGGAACAAGCCTGTTCGGTTGGCTTGAAACAAGTTGGAAAAGGCTGAGGTATCCAATGTATTTCTTGTAACACTTTTTGTTTTTCAGTCCCTCATCTTGGTTTATTCAATGTAATGTGAAAGAATTTTTTTATACATCTACTGTTGACATTACAGGAGACAAGGAATAAATGTGTGCGGAAAACACTGCGTGCACAGTCAGAGAACACTAGGAAGAAAGTTGATGGTCGACATAAAGATGAAATGGGATCATAAAGGTGCTTGGTTTTGCTAACATTTTGCGCTTACTGAAAATACGAAATACTCAAGGAAGCAGCAAACGTGAACAGCACAAACAGCCCCATGTTCCTTTTCAAAACGTCAGGCTTTTTTCCAGAAGCGCCTTTTGATTTAGGAAAAAAGTGAATGAGGAAAAAAAAAAAATCCCTTTGGCTCAAATGATAACTATGTTGTGTTAGTTTCCAGGTGTTCTAATTTGTCAGCTTGGCTGTTTGCTTTCCTCCCCTGGTACTGGGGCAGCATTTGTAAGCCAAATGCCTTTATGGTTAGTGAGGGGGTTGGCCTTGGGGGAGAAGACAGCAGCTGTGAGGATGTCTTCTTTTTTTTTTTTTTTTTTTATTTTATTTATTTATTTATTTATTTAAGCTAAGAGTAAGTTGAGTTGCCCAGAAAGAAACTGGTATGAAGAGCAGCTATGCTTCTAATATTCCGTAAGGGCAAAACTGGTTGTCTAATAGCCAAACAAATGTAAAAGACTTTGACTAGAGTAGTCAAGTGGTGCTTGTAGTGATGTATTCTGACAAAGAAGCTTGACCTCGTTTCGTAATGTGATTAAGACTGGTAGCTGGTCCTGTTCCAAGGCATGTATATATTACAATATACTAATAGCCTACTAGCTTTGAAGACTTCGTTATCCCACGCATGCAGTCATGTTTTAATGTTGAAGTACAGACTTTCAGTTCAATTTCGCCACTGGTCTTTTAGAGTAGATGGAGAGACAGAGGGGGAAGATAAACCTTTGACTGTCAGTGCGTTTATATTTGGTGATCAAGCTAGGTGGTTACTCTTTTTGCTGCTCAAGACTGTTGTGAAAACCTTCTGAAACCTTATTGAAAACTTGTAACATTTTTGTTTGGACACTGTAAAGATTCTGTTCATTGCCTTTGGCATGTCCGTTAAAGTTGAACTCTGCACAGGTGATGCTGAAATACTCAAAGTCATTACCCACAAAAATTAATATATTGTTTCAGTGAGATGTGCTGTAGGGATATGAACTATGTGTCCAAGAATTATTGCGGAAGCACACTTGGAATATATTTAATATGACAACTGTAAGTCAACATGCATTTTCTCTTCTACTAGCATGCGTAAAACCACTTATATATGGGCTGTACAATAAAGTTTTTCTTCCTTGTCGAAAAGACGGGTGTTGGCTTTTAAATATGTCTTTTTTTTTTTTTTCCTCTCCCTCCTCATTGCAACACTATTGGTATAAGAAAAAGAGACTGTGCCTGAATTGAGACCTTCCTAACTACCTTGATTTTTTTGAAAAAATGGTAACAACTTTAATAGTATCTCCTGTAATACGGTAGATGCTCCTGAGCCCCCATGTTGGGACTACGGCAGTAATTCTTAGCAGCTATTTAGAATATGTGTAGTACTGTAGCAGGGCTAACTTTTTTCACGTGTGGATTATTTGATGGTCATGGGTTTGCATCATCAGTTAGGCGTATTTGGTTAGCTTCCAGCCCATTTTACTGTCTTTCCCATCTAGTCCAAAAGAACCTGATAGAGTCAAGCATCACGATCCCTTATGATTCCATTACTGTTTTACGCTGCTTTAACTTCTTCTTTGAACTTACAGAAAGAAGGCAAACATGCTAGTTTTTCAAAATTACTTTGTATATGTAAAGAGGGGAGCGGGAGTTCCAACAAACAACTGCTTATCCTTCGATATGAAACGAATTGGAAGCAGGGTTTTTAGGTTTTATCTCTCATCTATAGTCAGAGTAAGGAATGAGATGAGTTTCAATTAGGTGCTCCCCTGAATGATACTTCGTTACGATCTTTGGTTAGTTCTCCTCTGTCCAGAATTCCCTTTGGCCACAATTTTTGACCTTGTGTCAGAATAATTTGGCTTAGCTTCTGTATGTTTCTTGTAATCCATGCTTAGTGTGTTTTGTCTCGTAAGATGAGAACAGTTTTCAAGAGTCATTTGGATGGGCAGATGAAAGGAGTTTGTAATGTTGATTTACTCTTAAATGTAAGGTTAATCATAGTTTTTATGTTACAACTTGGGGCTTCTTGGTTTCTCTCGGTGATGTTTTATTAGCTTCTTTGGGATTCGGTATAGGAAGCCCAGAAATTAAATTGGTAATGGATGAAGAACATAGCTGCCTTGCAGAGGCAGGAGTAGGCAAATTGGTGTGTTAGGGTACAATTTTGTGGCATCTGTTGAAAAACTTACCATGTAAATATAGGAACTCTTTACAAAACTTACTACTAAAATATATGAGCTAATCAATAAACCTCTGGTAGTTACAGACACGGCTAATGATTAAACCCCTTGAAAAATGAACAGGACTTGAGAAGTTGGGAATAAAGGGATGTAATTTTGATGTTCCATAAGGTTACTTGGTGGTGTGTATTAGAAGAATGCTGACAATATGTGGAAACTGCATTTCCTTCATTTTGCAGTTAAAGGTGCTTTTCTCAACTTGACAGGAGAAGTGTATGGTACTTCGCTTTCTCCTTTGCTGATCACACCTGATAAAGACCTGTAGGAATAACGGAGGGAAGGCAGGGAGAAAACAACTGAGTCGTTGTAAGGAAAAAACCAAGAAGTAGGAAAACGGGGGATTTTCTCCAAAGGCTGTTTTAGGTTGAAGCTTGCTCTGTACTTTTAAACGTTATGCGTGTGAAATGATTTTCAGGGAAGTGTGGCAGTCAGTGCTATCTTGTGTCATGTCAATGCACTGTGGTCAACTGTAAAATGGTATTACCTTTTGCTTATCCTAACAAACCACCTTGACCAAAGTTTCTGCAAAATGGCTGTTAAGAAGCTTCCACTGCTCTGGGTTCAACAAATTCTGCCATGTGAGCATTCTGACAGTAGTGCTATTGCTTTTTGTTAAGTTTATCGGGGCCGGGGGTGTGGGGGGTGAAGGTTGGACAGACTTCTATGTAAGAATCTTTAAACTGTTTTAAGAAAAATTGCATAGCTACACGTTGATTGGGCTTGTTTTGCAGTCCTGCTTCTAAAGGTATGGAACTCTGCGTCCAAATAATGGATGAATTGTTGTAGGAAAGATCTTTGATTGGGGGGCGGGGGGTGGGAACCAAAACCAAAAACTAAAAAACAAAACATTTTTTTTTTTTGTGGTAGGCTTCTAGAAAACATGCCGATCTGACACATGCCTATTTTGTTGATTGAATACAGTTAAACTTCTTCATATTTGTTAAATTCAAAGACTTAAAGGTTTCAAAGAGTGGTTTAAGAGTGTGGAAAATCAAGTTTTTAGGGACTTCTGTCTGTTGGTGGGAGTTCTGTCCCGCTGTCCATTCATTGTTGCGTTAAATTTCTGAGGTGAAGTGTTTTGCTTTCGCTAAGTGTAATTATTGTGTTCAACAGCAGTGAGCGGAAGAGCATCTGCAATGTCAAACACTCCTACCCACAGCATTGCAACCTCTGTCTCCCAACCTCAGACGCCAACTCCGAGTCCTATCATTTCTCCTTCAGCCATGCTACCAATCTACCCTGCTATAGATATCGATGCACAGGTAAGCGTGCGATTGTCACTGCAGCACAGATGCGTGAAGCTATTTTGGTTCTGCATCCTGAATAATTCAACGATAATAAACATCTCTGTTGTATAATGAATTGGGTTGTAGAGACTTGATTTGCCGCTTTTAGAAAGCGCATACGACTCCCCGGAGAGTTGCAACCCACTTTCCTCTGTGCTCTCACTGAACAAAAGGGAAGGTCTTTGGATGACTAAACACTTGCATTTCTTATTGCTTTCTTGTCGGAGTGATTATAAGAAACAGCAATGTTGTCTTCTGACAGAAATCAAATATTTTTGTGGCCTGATATCCTAAGACAAAAATGTTGCACGCTGTTTTTTCTGGTTGTGCTTGAAGCTGTTGGCCCATGATCACACAGCTCTCATACCCAGAAGTATGAAAGTACTGAAACTAACAATTTCTGTAATTATTTAACAGAAGAAAATAACTCATGCTGTCATTGCCACTAAAGAAAAGGCATTTCTGTATTGAAAGCCATTTTGAAAAGGGCTGCCTTATGTTGACTTGCGGCTAGCTGACCGTCAAAAAAAACCCATGCACCTACTGACTAGTATACGTATATGCTTAGTTCTAGATGATACATAACATGGCCGAGATGAGGGCAGTGTGAAGAAGGGGAAAGGCGTGAGATGGCCGTAGAGAATAAGGGGGAGAAATATCTGCAAAACCAGTCTTGTCTACTTGAGCTGCTCGTGGCACTTGGCTTGGTTTCTGCTGTGATAATGTCCAGCAGCTCTTGCCATAACCTGAACGGCCTTGTTGTTAGCTGGTGCACACCAGTGCAAGTCAACGTTACAAAAATCTGCCAGCTCTCCTGAGTCATAATACAGTTAAGCTAAGTTCTGATAGTAGTCGAGGAATGTGTGTTTGTGGGTTTTGGGTCGTGGTGTTCTTTCGCTGTTTGTTCCTGTTTCAGAGGAGAGACATGTCATTTTTGTCAGTCCGCATGCTGTAACTAACAGTGTCGGTAATCCCCCGAGTTACTCGGTTGCTCTTTCCAACAGGGTGGTGGTACTGTACATGGGCCCTGGCAACACTGAGAATTTGAATGCACGTTGTTTCATTGCAAGCGTTTAATAGACAGAATCAAGGTTGAAGAGGGCTCTCTGCTAGCAGTTACCGAGAACTATCTACTGCTAGAAATGCTCACTTGGAGACAGTGTATGAGTGCTCTAAAGGGGGAAAAAAAGTCAAAGCAGAGCATAAGCTTAAAGACTTGCGTTATAATTTTCACTTGTTTTGTTCTTTTCCATGACTATGACTGGTGGACTGGCGGTAGCTTATGTCAACTGTTCAAGAGGCTTCAGTAGTGCTCGTTTTGAGATTGGGAATTTTTCCCCCTTTGGCTTAACTGGAGGGTTAAGAATTAAAAGATAGAATTCTTACCTTGATTGTACCATCTAAAGGTCACAATCAAGCAGTGGTGAAGAAGTCAATCTAGTTAGCAAAGCACGGATGAAGTCTCGGTTCTTGAAGAAGCTCAATTCTTGTCAAGAGTTTTCTCAAATCTGCCAACAGAGCTGACTTGAAGTGGTATCCTGTAGGAATGTGAACATGAGAGAAAACTGTGAGGTAGTGAGTCAGTAGACATTTCTTAAACTTATAGAGGCTTTTTATTTTGTCACAGGTATAATTGTACTTGGGCTAACATGCAGCGTACCAGGGGTCGTACTTGAAAAAGGAAATATTGACCTTGTTATCTTATATAGTGTTTGTTTCTTGTAGACTGAGAGTAATCATGACACAGCGTTGACACTTGCTTGTGCTGGTGGCCACGAAGAACTGGTACAAACACTGTTAGAGAGAGGAGCCAATATTGAACACAGGGACAAGAAAGGTAGGTATCTCCCGAGGCTATACAGACCCTCTCTGGCTTTTCAGTATATCACACTAAGTATGCAATAAGCGTGGTCTTTATGTGAAGCGTGTAAGCTTGCTTTTCTGGTGGTTTAACTTAAGCCAGTTAAACTTTAGGCTATGAAAGTGGATTCTTCAAACATCCTTTTTCATTTCAGGGTTCACTCCGCTTATTTTGGCTGCTACAGCTGGCCACGTGGGTGTTGTTGAAATCTTACTGGATAATGGAGCTGATATTGAAGCCCAGTCTGAGAGAACCAAGGACACACCCTTGTCTTTGGCTTGTTCAGGAGGGAGACAAGAGGTGAAGTAAAACTTTAGTCGTCAAAAGCAATGTGTACATTCCGTGTTGTGTCACTATACTAAAGCTGTCTGCCAGCAAAGTTACAGTAACTTAACTCACCCTTCTGTTTCAGGTTCGTGTGTTTTAAAAAGGGTGCAAAGAGCTTCACATTTTTGAAGCTATGTATTGCACTGTGTCTCACAGAGATTGATTTTTCTTTTTATAAGCTGGATGAGAGCTGTGCAGATGATATCATGACTGTAATCGTAGTGGCTCATTATGGGACTTTTACCAGCATAATTAGATGTGGATATGAAAGTGAGCACGATGAGCGTTCTTGTTGAGAAGCTGCAGTTAGACACGCGTCGGCTCCATACGTGAGCCGAGAGGGTGTAAGCCATGGGATACTGGAGTACTGCAGCTGACTCAGGTGTGTCTGGCTAAAAATGCAAAAAACAGTTTTGAAATGATTGATCAAAAGTAACCGTAGAGGAAGTTTGAATGTTACGCGAAATACCGTATTCTGTGTCTGACGACAAAATCTGCCTTCTGAGGGTTTTTTCTAATATTTGTTACCAATCCTAAGTGTTCAATGGATTGCTAAAGCCATAGTGGAAGCTGTATAAGCTGGTGCAGGATCGCTTCCCTCTGTGGCCACCTGCAAACGAATGAGGTTGGAGGTGCCTCTCCCACTTCCGCAGGTTGTCTTAACAGTGATACTGTGGCATTTGAAAAGCGATGACTTCTCCAGATAAAAATGTTGCTAAAAACTTGCGGCTCTACCGGCCGATTTTTAGTGCCATCGGGAAGATTTCAGACGTCGGAGGGTATTAGCTGCAATGACAGTGACATGCGCTCTGGTGAACGGAAAGGCCGGCTCTTCACTCAGTCTGTCACAGCTGCCATTGTGGCAAGCAACCTCATACAGCAAAGGTTGCATTTGTGCTTACCTTTTCAGAGGCAGAATTGATCTGTGTTTCTTGGAGGAACGCATCCTGTTTTCTCTCGTGTTTTTTGGGAAAGCCGATGAGAAAACACTGGGCTTTGGGCAATGGAGATGATGTCGGGATGCCCTCCCGCCCCAATTTTTGTGTTTGGCAGTATGTTTGTCCTGTGATTTCATGGGAAAATACTGTCATTGGAAGTTTCAGTTGCACAGATCTAATCTAAATGTGTTTTACCCTTAAAAGCTGAAAGGGGAGCAAACTAAACATTGCATTGGAGGTGACACAGTGGGTTTTCACCTTGGCGTTCATTTCGATTTTACGTTTCTAGACAGTTTAGATTCTTGTCAAGTCTTCTGCAGAAATCTCAATACAGAATGTAAGCTTCATGTAGAATATGGGAAGCTATGAAACGTTTGGGGTGTAAATGAATGCGTAAGGAAGGAGTAACGTGAGAAGTACTTGCGTTGCTTTTGTTAATGTACAGAGAAAACCAGCAAGGGATGCAAGTATTGATTGTTCTAACGACTCTTGCATGAGATTTCTGTGAACAATCTACACACCGTTCGTTTCATGTAGCGATGGCAGTAGAGAAGATAAGAAAGCAGTTGCATGCTTGTCTCTTGTTTGCTCTGCAGCTTCGGTTTGAGGATGAGTTTTTAAGTTGGTAAGTGAACCGACTATTAAAGTGGGAGAGGGCGAAATGCAAGAGCACTTTTTTGTGCATATTGAATCGCTGGTTTTGGCAGTCTTTAGACAGCTGAAATAATCACGAATGACCTCAGTTTTTTTCTCGCTATGTTATACAGTTTGGTGCATGCTAAAGAGCGACAATGATCGTTTTTTAAAGGAAGTCCTGCAATGGTTTTGCAAACATAGTTGCAGCCTCATCTGTTCATGGAGGCAAGGAGTATAGGGAAGCAACTGAGTAAAATCACTTCCTTACTGTGGGAAGATGTCAATGGTATATTTAGTCTTTGAAAACATTTGCCCTGGATAGATGTGCAAGTTCGGGAGAAAACCAGATGTTATTTCTTAAAACACTGCAGGTGGTGGAGTTGCTGCTAGCTCGAGGGGCAAACAAAGAGCACAGGAATGTTTCTGATTACACACCTTTAAGCCTCGCCGCTTCTGGTGGTTACGTGAACATTATCAAGATACTGCTAAATGCTGGGGCAGAAATAAATTCCAGGCAAGTTCCCTTTTCACCCCTTCTCTCATGGTATTTGAAGTGTTCTGAGTTTTTACCATTTCCAGAAGCATTTCTTGACAATTGGACAACCATGGGGAGCAAAATCTTACTATTCTTACCTGATCACAGCGAATGTAATGTTTAATTTGTAGTAGGCTCCTTTCCCCTTAGGTTAGAAACGAAACGTTTTGACGCTGTTTCTAATGCTGTTTTAAGTCCCATCTCTCTCTAAATATTTTGTTAATTTCTTTCCTATGCCATAGGATCAGTTGACTCTGTCAAAGATAGAAATCTCTCTTTTTGCTCTGGTTCGCCTCCTGGATTGAAATTAGGTCTGGGTTATGTGAAGAAAGTGTGTGTGTGTATCCCGCTGTTTTCCCTGTGTAGTTGAAGGAAAGCTTTTTTTGTGTGCCTATGCATGGGTGTGATGCTTTTGCATCCATTGGGAGGTAGAAGATGCTCAGTGGGGGACTGCACAAGCCAAATCGCAGGGCCAAGCAAAAGCTCCTTATAAGAGATACCTTTAAATTTAGAGCAATTAAAAGGTAACATGCATAGTATATCTAAGTAGAAATATTTGTCCTCAGCAATGCTACTATGCAGAACCTCTTGTAGTTTCAGTAATAGTTGCTCTGTGGCTGATTTTTCGGTCTTGGATAAGTACTCTGCCTTCACTACTGTTTTTTTTCAAGTAATTTCAGAAATGTGGTTATGGTTTCAAGAGTGGTGTTTTTTTTTTTTCCTTTTTCTCTTTCAGAACTGGTAGCAAATTGGGCATTTCTCCATTAATGTTGGCAGCTATGAATGGGCATACTGCTGCTGTCAAGCTATTACTGGACATGGGCTCTGACATAAATGCCCAGATAGAGACCAACAGGAATACGGCACTAACTTTGGCTTGTTTTCAAGGGAGAACTGAAGTGGTTAGTCTGCTGCTTGATCGAAAAGCTAATGTGGAACATAGAGCTAAGGTAAGGAGCAGATAGCTGAATAAGTCTCCAAAAAGAGGTGCTTGTTAGTCACCATTTCTCTGTGGTCATCTGACGGTTTGTTTGCCTTTTGTGCGAGTTAACTTCTCTAGTTCAGCTGATTGAACTGAACTGTATATTGTAAAGAGAAATAACGGCTGCACTCGAGGGCTAGTGTTTTGGGAGTCACACAGTTCATGAAAAAACAAGTGTTTCAGCCGAAGCCTTAAATAATATTGAGGTGCCTACAAGCATAAGAACAGTAATCCATTAACTTGATAAAAATAGAAGCATTTAATGTATCAGAAAAACAGCTAGTATCTTGGCCTAGGTATGCTCATGGTCTAATCTCTTCGGTCTGACCAGCTGCTTACATCCACAGTGATGATGGAGAATTGAAAGGGGATGTGTGTGCTTGAGAGTCTGTCGGGTTGACCCCTGCTCTTTAAACAGGAGGGTCTGTTCACTAGAAAAATGACTAGAATGTTGAGGGGGAGAAATGAGGGACGGGCCCCAAATGTAGCATTCTGTTCCCCTTTTCCACTGTACCTAATGGGTGCCACAGTAGTTCAAAGGGACCTGCACGGTGCTGATGGCTGCTAGGTATTCTTCCCGTTCAAGTTAGGTGTCCCCCTGACCTAGCCAGGCGCTTTCTGGATATTGCTCTGTAGGATCCCGTAATGAAGGCAGATCATGTGATTGGCATGGTCTGTGTAATAATACGGGCCCTTCATGGAACTTACTGCTGATGGCCCTCATGGGCTCAAGGTTGGTCAAGTTAGTTTTGAGAAATGGCCAGCAGCGGAGGGCCGCCGGGCACACTACTCCTCGGTGAAAGCTCTTCTCGAGCTGGCTGAAGATGAGCTCGCCTTCGAAACGTTGCTAAACTGTTAGCAAATTGGCCAGGTAACAACTGGAATCCGTACACCAGAACTAGAAACATGTTGGTGGAAGCTGAAGCATGTCCCGGCTTTCAGGTAAAAAGCACCCTCCACCCCCTACTAATTGCTTGGGTTTCCTGCTTGCTTTGTCGTAGACTGGTCTCACACCGTTAATGGAAGCAGCTTCCGGTGGATATGCGGAAGTGGGCAGAGTTCTGCTGGACAAAGGTGCAGATGTCAACGCTCCTCCAGTACCTTCCTCGAGAGATACAGCTTTAACCATCGCAGCAGACAAAGGGCACTACAAATTCTGTGAGCTTCTCATTAGCAGGTACTGCATTTGCAAGTGTGCTGCCTGAAGAAAAACACCTTGAATACAGCATTACTTAGACTAATCTTTCTCAATATACGATAGTATTTTCCATCACACTCCACAGGGTAGGAAATGGGAAAGGTTCTGTGCCTGTCGACCGTTGCTACGTATTTTTATTCATCGAGAGTGATGAAACAAAGTTCTTTTCCATGTTAGAGTGCTTGCTTTTGCCCAAATAGGCTAATTGAGTTTTTCCTGTCTCGCTGAATCATGAATGTTAGAAACAAACAAATTCTTGTAAAGTTTGCATGTGTGGTGCTCGTAATTGTGACACACAGCCATTTCAGAGGGCGGTGTTAAGTCCTTGGGCAACAGAAGATGCACACAAAACATAAGTCTTCGTGATTTCTTTTCGATTGATCACGATGCATGTTCAGTGTAATTATGTTTCCTGGGTAGCTTTTGGATATGTCGTTTTCCAAGTAGTAGCACTGGTTGTTGGCTTGCACTTGACATGTTCTAAGTTGTTCCGAGTAAGCTAATGAAGAATACAGTGTACTGGTGGATGGGAGTTAATAAATTAATTAGAGAAGCTGCAGAGACAGCTGACAAACAGCATGATTAAAAATATTTTTAAGCTGAGTTGAAGCTCGCTCTTGGCAGCATGAGAAGCAACAAAAAATAACCATCTTGGAAACTGAAGCACTCTGTGAATGCATATGTTTGATGTAAAATTGAGTGTGGAATTTGACCCTGTTGCTCTTGTGTTGCTTGTCAAGTTTCGCAGTTCAGCTGATATGTGAAATGAAAATCTGGTCCAGAGCTTTCATTGAACATGTTTGTTTTTGTAGAGGAGCTCACATTGACGTGCGTAACAAGAAGGGGAATACTCCGCTGTGGCTGGCAGCAAATGGAGGGCACCTAGATGTTGTCCAACTGCTAGTTCAAGCTGGAGCTGATGTGGATGCTGCTGATAACAGGAAAATAACTCCTCTTATGGCAGCCTTTCGAAAGGTAGAACGTGAAGTTCAGCTTTGGTCTTAACTAGTATTGTCTCGATCACTTGTTATGAGTAGAACATAACTGACAAACTACATACTTAAAAATATGTCAACTGATTTTAATATTGGGCATTGAATCTTCAAAAATGGGGGTGTGTGTCTCCTGTATAATATTTGTGTTAAGTTCTAGCAGCAATTTGTTTTATAGGCACTTGCTGAGGCAGGTTCTCATGGGTCTCTTGAGAGTTGAAAATTGCAGTCTACTTGTGCAGGGAGGGAAATACTTGATGGAACTCGGGGGAATTTGGTTTGGTTTCGTACGCAAGAGAGGATGAGCACTTTTGCCGAAAAAAGTGCAGTTTAGCCCGATTTGACTCTAGAGGTAATTGTGCTTAGCAAGGGAGTGTAGTTCAAGTGCCGCAGTACTTGAAAAATCGCAGATGACTGTAGGAGCCTAAAACTGCTAAGCTGCCGGAGCTAGGCATTTGAAAACCGCCAAAATAAAAGGCAGAAGTGTGTGAAAGTACGGCTGGAGGAAGGGCGGCTTGACAGCAGGTACTGTAATTGTTTGCCTTCTCCTCCATCATGAACGTGAAGAAACATCCCTCACTAGTTTAGGAGGTGAAAAAAGTTAAAAAAAGAAAAAGAATAAATGAAAAAAAAAATTAAGTGTTGAGAGCATGATTTGAAGAAGCTGAAAATAAAATAAATATTTTACAAAGAGTGCTTGGACTAAAGCAGCTGGCCTGATACAAGATGTCATCCTTGAAATTCCTTTTTCAGGGTCATGTAAAAGTGGTGCGCTACCTAGTGAAAGAAGTAAACCAATTTCCATCAGACTCGGAATGCATGAGATACATAGCAACAATTACTGATAAGGTAAGATTGTAAGGAAGAAAATATGTGAGAAGGAATTGTGCTGTGACTCAGCTTTAGACTCGATGTTACGAATGCTCTTTAGCCTCCTGGCCCACCAGATTGCAGCCCAATGATGAGTCCCACTGGAATTTTACAGAAAACCATTGCAAAAAAAAAATGTGAGCACGCAGCTACAGTGACTTTGCACGCCTTAATGCTGCGAGAACGCTAGTAAAGGTGGTGTTCTTTATTATCCGTGCTTATTTTCAAGTGTTATCACAGTCATTACCTCGGTCTGACCTGCGTTCCTCCCTGTCGATGAAGTGTGTGCTGAATTTATGCTGGCTTCTGCAGTGGGGCGGAGGTAACAGAATGAACTTTTGCTAAGAGTACGTCTGATCTTAAGAATGAAGATTCACCATCTTGTAAAAAAGTTTGTACTAGAAAGAAGGTGGAAAACATAATCGACAATAAAATGGTTTCTTGTGGCATCTGAAGCAGACTGCTGCTTTTCCCTGTGAAGGTTCAGTTTTATTTGGTTTATCTTCAGCCCAGATGAAGAGGGCAAAAACTATTTTGTAGTGAGAGACAGGAGAATAGCAACCGGTGCAGAAACAGGGTCGTAATGCTTGTATCTTTTCACTGATGCACTGCGCTGCGACCGAGTTGTCTTCTTTCTGGGCGTCAAGTTGCGCTGAGCATGTTGAGGCTGAAGAGGTGCTAATGTTTAAATCGGTATGTGTTTTATTGCCAGCGGCTGTGATGGCTGTCCGCTTCCAGGATGCTAGGCACCCTGTGCATTTGAACATTTTTACTGCTATGCAGCCACTGTAGGTTTGAGAGTGGTATTATAAAACTATAATGTTCACCTATTTCCCACTTGTCTTAAAAAAAAAAAAAAAAAAAAGCCTTGCTTTACGATATATTTTTATGTCTGCAGTGGCTTCACCTTCCAGACCTGTAGCCTTTTCCTTAATAAAATTTTTTGGTCTTGATAATGGCCATAGGTTACAAACTGTGTTTGTACTGTTTGCGGCGCACGGAGACATAGGTTATTGATTACATGTCACTCCTGTGACCGGAATATCAGTTTGCAAGGTTGGGGATGAAGACGAGCTTACCGGAGGGAATTTAAAGTTCTCCCTTAAACTCTTGTGCAAGTAACGCAATGGTTATTAAATTATAAGTGTAAGCTTGAGATTGTATGTTCCAACACATGTACTGTTACTTCTTGAAACAGAGGTTTCATGTACTTGATTGTTTTAGGAGATGCTGAAGAAGTGCCACCTGTGTATGGAATCAATTGTTCAAGCCAAAGATAGACAGGCTGCTGAAGCCAATAAAAACGCAAGCATTCTTTTAGAGGAACTGGACTTGGAGAAGGCAAGTTGAAAGACTTTGAGCCTGTGAATACTGATTTGCTAAAATTCCAATTTCACATTCCTTGAAGATTATGCGATCAGTGAAAGTATGTATTAAAAGTATAGGAGTATGTGTAATTCCCGTTACTGGTGTATCTAGGGCTGAGCATCTTGTTGTTGAGGTAATCTTTGAACTTTATTGGGCTATGTTTCAGGGAAATCGGATCAAGAAACTCGCATAGAACAGCTTACTGTGGAATAATATTGTACCAAACGAAGGATTTCTGAGTATAGTTTTCTGTCAAGTGCAGGATAGATGGGCATTTTCCAGTCACGTTGGTATGGACTTCAGGTCTAAACCCTGGTTTGTGTCTTAGATATGGAAAAAATACACTAATAATATATACTAGGAAGCATAGCAGAGTAGTAGGAACCTAATGGAAAAACCGAAGTACAAGTTTAGTATCAAACGAGCGCAGGCTTTATATTCCAGCTAGCATTTCATGTTACATATTGTAATCTCTGAGAGGGAGCTGAGTCTTGTTTGGCCTGTGTTGCCGAGACACACAAGGTTATACAAAGAAACATCAAAATGCCTCTTGGAAAACTCCAGCTTAAGTTTATATGGTGTCTGTCCTCTGTTTCTACACTAACCTTCTGTTAACATGAGTGAACAATCTGTTTGTGAGAATTAAATGTGCGAAAATACGGACCATAGAGAACGTAGCTTCTGTTCTATAAATATGTGAGTCTAAAAAGCGAGTTCAGGCTTCCCAGGCAATAGAAAGCACGTGCATTTCCTGAAATGCATGGGACATCTTGTAATACTGTTCGGTTTGCTTGACTTGTAGCTAAGGGAAGAAAGCAGGAGACTGGCTTTGGCTGCCAAAAGAGAGAAAAGAAAGGAGAAAAGGAGGAAGAAAAAAGAAGAACAAAGACGAAAACTAGAAGAAATAGAAGCGAAAAATAAAGAGAATTTTGAACTTCAGGCTGCTCAGGAGAAAGAGAAGCTGAAAGCTGAAGGTGATTTGAAGTATTTGCCTTATTTTTTGAAACACGGCCTTGATTTTTATTCCCGTTATTAATTAACAGATGCGTTTCTTGTCAGAACCTGAACGGCAGCTTTCTTATGACATGCTGAGCTTTCCTTTTGTTTAGCTTTTCTATTAAGCCCATAGATTAGCATGGTGGCATTTTCAGTGTGGTCTTGGGGCAGGGAACTGGTGTCACCAGCTTCAGAGTGAGGGGTTCGCTTTACCATGGAGATGGTGTCGGCTTGTGTTTTTTTTTTCCTTCCAGGTCCCAATACTTAAAATGAGGTCAAAATTATTTTTTTTTTAGCTCACAAACAGAATGATGATAACGATTAGCTGAAAAAACTGGCATTGATGGAAATTCCAAATCCATATCATTCTCTTCTTTCCCATCGAAACCTGGCTCTTTGGTATCTTAGGGCAGTGAGTTTCATGTGATCTACTGAGAAACGGTTTTCACTGATTGTTCCCTCACTCTGATAACGCTGAAAGGGAAGACATGTGACAATTTTTGAAATACTGTTTCATATGCTTGTTTGTGTCCACTAATTGTTTGCATCTGTCGTTCCATGCCTGAATTCAAGTTCGCATTTGTTACATCGCTACTGCATTTGTTCCAAGGAAAGAATGAAATTCTGTATAAGTTAGCATAAACAAGGGGGGAGGCTCCACGGTATGACATGTATACTAGTTCTACGAGTGTCCGCACGAGCTTCCTCAAGCCAGCTCAATCGGTATTTTTCTCTTACTCTTCCGTCAGATGATCCAGAGGTCCCAATGGAGCCTCCTAGCGCTACCACTACAACCACCATAGGCATCTCTGCCACTTGGACAACATTAGCAGGTTCCCATGGGAAGAGGAATAACACCATCACCACAACAAGCTCCAAAAGGAAAAACAGGAAAAATAAAGTAACCGCTGATAATGTTCAGATTATATTTGATGATCAACTCCCAATTTCCTATAGTCAACCAGAAAAAGTGAATGGTGAATCTAAGAGCAGCAGTACTAGTGAAAGTGGTGATAGTGACAACATGAGGATTTCCAGCTGTAGCGACGAAAGCAGCAATAGCAACAGCAGCCACAAAAGTGACAATCATTCTTCCACAGCCGTTACTAACACACAGAGCAGCAAAAAGCAACCATCGGTTCTTGTCACTTGTCCAAAGGATGAGCGGAAAGCAGTTACTAGCAAATCGTCAATAAAGTAAGTTGCTGTGACTGCCTATGCCACTCGAAGGTGATTGTTGCCCCACGTTTGAACGCTGCTGCGCCCTTGTTTTCATGGACGTGCTTTCTTAAATCGGTTGTTAGGAAGTGGATGAGGCAGCGTGTCCCTGCTGTAGCGTGTCTAAGGAGTATGAATGTTGTTGCGCTATGAGCTTGAACTTAGTAGTGGGTTCTGAAGCAAGAACCATCATCGTGGATCTGGAATTGGGCTATTTTGAGATGTAAGCATCTCAAGTCAGGCAACTTCTTAGTAACTTAGCGATTTTGTGCGAAAAGAGAGAAATGGGTTGGATTGGTTGGAGAATAGGCGAAATTCGAGTCATCCTTCATTGGTTTGTTTTTTTTTTTGACTGCATAATGACAGCATTTAATTTCTTTTAAAGGTTGTCTGAAGTTATTAGTGAGGTGACGAGTAACTCCTTGTCTACTTGCACAAAATCTGGTCCTTCTCCCCTTTCTTCTCCAAATGGAAAGCTAACGATTGCTAGTCCTAAACGTGGTCAGAAAAGGGAAGAAGGATGGAAGGAAGTTGTGAGAAGGTAAGCAAAAAGTTCCCCTAACTCCTCCTTGTTGACGTCCTTTTTCAGAAGGTTTTCTCTAGTGTAGCTGTCTCTCGGGTTACTGAATGACCCCACCTTCTTAGCGGACCTGATAAGATTTCACAAACCTACTGCTATGTAGGTTGAATCGCGCGTCGTAACATCGCTTTGACCAGCTGTTCCTTGGCTGCTTCATGCCATGGAATCCTTTCCCAGTTAATACTGTTTCTTTTTTGTATAGATCCAAGAAGGTTTCGGTTCCATCAACTGTGATTTCCAGAGTCATTGGCAGAGGAGGATGCAACATCAATGCGATCCGTGAGTGCACGGGGGCGCACATAGACATTGACAAACAGAAGGACAAGACTGGAGATCGAATAATAACGATAAGGTAAGCAGGCTGCTTGATTGGCTCATCCCTGTGGGGATGTTTTCATTGTAGAACGCTTCTCTGTATAGAAAAATGAGAAGGCTTGATCTCAGTTCTTTTAGGCAGGGGAGACGAATGGCGTAGGGCAACAGAACAACTGCGGGTTGGTGCCATCGTGTTTGTACAAAAGGATACTTGGGGTGGAGCGTCAACGTTAGGATTCTGTTTTTAGACTTCTGTACGCATGGCTAAATATGTAGGCCTTTTTACGGAAGTAAGCGTTTTAACCATTTGGGTTTTCAACTTGAGTCTCTTGAATAATTGTTATCAGCAAGAACATGCCCAGCTCGGTTTGCGGATAGAGCTATTTTTCTGTCTGAGTTAGCGTGACAGAAGACGGGCTGGATCGTGTGTTGGAGGTGCTTCACTACAATGTATGTAACTGTCGTAGATGCGCTTTCTCTTTTTCCTTCCTTCCTTCCTTGCTTCCTGTTTATAGGGGTGGCACAGAATCAACGAGACAGGCCACGCAGTTGATCAATGCTCTGATTAAGGATCCAGATAAGGAAATTGAT
Source organism: Phaethon lepturus (assembly GCF_000687285.1). Classification (NCBI taxonomy): domain Eukaryota; kingdom Metazoa; phylum Chordata; class Aves; order Phaethontiformes; family Phaethontidae; genus Phaethon; species Phaethon lepturus. Next base: position 12,111 of record NW_010539307.1, on the reverse strand, counting down.
GAACTTATTCCAAAGAACCGTTTGAAGAGTTCGGCTGCGAACTCCAAAGTAGGGTCATTGACACCTGCCACCACTACAGCTGCTAACAGTTCTCTCGGGGGCATCAAAGTGACCACCGTAGCTGCTTCGTCGACATCTCAGACAGCCTCCGCGCTCACCGTGCCTGCAATTTCTTCAGCATCCACTCACAAAACCATTAAGAATCCAGTGAATAATGTGCGGCCTGGTTTCCAAGTTTCTCTTCCATTAGCGTATCCTCCTCCGCAGTTTGCACATGCTTTACTCGCTGCTCAGACTTTCCAGCAAATCCGTCCACCCCGGTTGCCCATGACACACTTTGGAGGTACTTTCCCGCCGGCGCAGTCCACGTGGGGTCCGTTTCCTGTTAGGCCCTTGAGCCCTGCAAGAGCTACCAACTCGCCGAAACCTCACATGGTGCCTCGCCATAACAGTCAGAACAGCAGCGGTTCTCAGGTGAATTCAGCAAGTTCTTTGACAACTAGTCCGACAGCTACAACAAATTCAGTGGCTTCTACTGTGCCTGGTTCTTCTGCAAACGGCAGTCCAAGTTCACCTTCAGTCAGAAGACAGCTTTTTGTCACGGTCGTGAAGACATCAAACGCCACAACAACCACAGTGACGACCACGGCGAGTAACACGAGCACAGCGCCTACAAATGCCACGTATCCAGTTCCTACTGCCAAAGAACACTACCCCGCGTCTTCCCCGTCATCTCCTTCTCCTCCTGCGCAGCCAGCAGGCGTTTCCAGAAGCAGCCCTTCCAACTGCGCGGCAGCCTCTCCGAATAAAGGTGCGCCTTCGTCTGATCCAGAAGTGGGTAGTCCACCAGCAGTGGAAACGAGCAGCTCGACCAGCAGTAGGCAGCCCAGTTCTGGTCCTGGCAGCTCGTCTGCCCACCCTGCTCATCAGCAGCCTCCGGGAGCTCCTCTGCAAGAGGCAAGACCCCCTCTTCAGCAACCTCAGGTTCCTGCACCAGATCCTCGAATGGTTGTGCCTCCAAATTTAGCAGCGACAAGCTCATCTGCTCCTGTGGCAGGTCCAACAAATGCCCCGATGACCTATCCGATGTCTCAGGCGTCAGTGGGGTCTTCACAGCCCACAGCGAAGATGGAAACGCCGGCCATCAGACCGCCTGTCCATGGCACCGGTAGTGTCCACAAGAATCCACCTCCCGTGCAAAATTCCTCTGTCGCAGTCCTCAATGTTAATCACATCAAAAGGCCCCACAGTGTTCCTTCTTCAGTGCAGCTTCCTTCTACCTTAAGTACACAAAGTGCTTCTCAGAATTCAGCCCACCCAGCAAACAAGTCTATGGGTAACAATTTCAGTGCTACTTTACCATTTGGGCCCTTTAGTACGTTGTTTGAAAACAGTCCTACGTCTGCTCATGCCTTCTGGGGTGGTTCCGTCGTTTCATCTCAGACAACACCAGAGTCTATGCTATCAGGAAAGTCTTCATTTTTGCCAAATTCGGATCCTTTACATCAGTCTGATACTTCCAAAGCCCCGGGTTTTAGGCCACCGTTACAGAGGCCAGCTCCAAGTCCCTCAGGTAAGGCTGTGTTTTGCGTTCATACATTAATATTATATTTAACTAGTAACTGCTGCGTGGTCTTTTTTGAACACGTAATACTGTCTGCCTCAGCTTAGTGGTCATTTATAGTAAATCTCTGCGTGCCCTGCAACGAAAGGGTGCTGTGATATAGTTTATTGTTGTTTCTGCAAGCAAAGTTGAGTTCATCTTGCTTTCAAGTGCCGCCTATCAAGGCTAATAACTATTTTGCCGCTGACGCACTTGGTAAAAGTTGAGCTGAGGCACTCTTCTTGCCATTCCGGTTTAGTCTTCTGTGATAGCTCAGAAAATACAACGCTTTGCTATTGTTTCCACCTGCCTTCCCTGCCACTAGCTAATAACTTCTAATTTGTGATAACTTGCTTCTTGTCCTGAGGCTGCAGAAAAATATGCAGCGTCCTCAAACTGTTAGGATGATAAAAATAATTCTGTTCTGATTTGAACTTGTAATAAGAGGAGTGTCCTCTTGACTACTAAATTCAATCTCAAAACTTAATTGCAACGACTGCAATTTTAGTTTGGAGAAGAGGAGGCTGAGGGGAGACCTTATCGCTCTCTACAACTACCTGAAAGGGGGTTGTGGCGACGAGGGTGTTGGCCTCTTCTCCCAAGTAACTAGCGACAGGACAAGAGGAAATGGCCTCAAGTTGCGCCAGGGGAGGTTTAGATTGGATATTAGGAAAAATTTCTTCACTGAGAGGGTGGTCAGGTATTGGAACAGGCTGCCCACGGAGGTGGTGGAGTCGCCATCTCTGGAGGTGTTCAAGAAACGTGTGGATGTGGCGCTTCAGGACATGGTCTAGGGGACATGGTGGCGCTGGATTGATGGTTGGACTTGATGATCTTGAAGGTCCTTTCCAACCTAGTGTTTCTGTGATTCTGTGACTTTCTGAATTTTGTAGCGGATGTTCAGCCTTCTGCACAAACATGGGCCAAGGGGTTGTTGCAGAACTTTTTCTGTAGCTTCTGGGAAATTTACACACTGTTTGTACCACCTGTGCCTGTGTTAGTAGGACCTGAGAGTTGTTTAGGTAGCTTTGTTTATGAATTGAGAGATAAAAAAGCTAGTTTTTTCATATTTTGTGAATATCGTGGTGGTGAGTAGCTTCTGAGGCGCTCTGTGAGAATTTTGTCAACTTAATATACTTCTTAACATTTTGACTTAGGCACGCTCCGCGCTGCGTAGCACTTGCGTATGCCCCTCGGTTCCCGAGTAAAAGCAGTGCTCTGGCCACGGTCCTACCGTTGCCTCCGCAGTTTCTCTCCTGGAAGGCTGCAGGCACCATAGATTCGCTTGGGGGTGTCTGTAGAGTCGGGGAGCGTTCGGTTAGTTCATAGGAAGGTAGCCCCCGAGATCCTGAAGAATTTAACAGTACTAGAGGTTGGATCGTGATAATGCGTGGTGCGGAGGAGGCAGGGGCTGCGCTTTTCTGATTCTTCTTGTCACTGGTGAAGGGATTTATTCCCCCCCAGCACTATAACTGTAATTGTTTTGTCACGTGCTTTACGAGCGGGAGAAAGATGCAAGTGCCATTAGCCGTTGAGTGGCAACAAGCTCCCTTAATAGTTTTTCTGAGACTTAAAATCCCAAGCTTTTATTTTTCCCTTTCTTCATTGAGGAGAATATTAAGAGGGTACTAATTTGTGTATTTTGAATACTTCGGCTAATTGGTGCCGCTTGGTCTTAAGAAAATGCTGTTTTCTTAAGCAAGTTAAAAGATATCCCTGGGTTGGGGAAAAAAAACAACGAGCCAGTGTTGATCATGGTGTATAGAGACATCATTGTGTCAAATAAAAAAAAAAAAAAGAATGGAGAAAGTATTCAAACCGTTAGTATTAGTCCCACTGTTCTTGGTACAAAATCATACTTTGTAAACGTAGCAAATGTAAATTACAGGTTAGTGAAAAGCTCAGCTCCTTTTCCGATGTCTAGTTACATCGCAATGTGTATTATAGTCTCTAAAATCATTTGCGTTTGAGGTACCTCGAATGCATTTTATGTGATAAAATAAGAGTCATTCTTGATTTAAATATACAGCACAACTGCTACATACCGTCAAGACTTGCAGAGTATGAAGCTGAAGACTCCCAGCTCTCTTGGGAAAGTAGAACCACACGCATACCCCCACCAATTGATTCGATAAAAGTTCTCCTTCTTTCTTTATCATTTCCATGGTAATGGCAACCTCTTCACGGAGATCTCACGGAGTACCGGGAGTGACTGTGCCAATTTCTCTTATAGGTATTGTCAGTATGGATTCACCCTATGCTTCTGTAACACCTTCTTCTACACACCTGGGTAATTTTGCCTCAAACCTTTCGGGAGGTCAGATATACGCGCCTGGGACACCTCTTGGCGGAGCACCGGCAGCTGCTAATTTTAACAGACAGCATTTTTCCCCACTCAGTTTATTGCCTCCATGTTCATCAGCATCAAATGGTGAGTTCTAGTCAGTGGGAAAACAGTTGAGGAGCTGTTGTACAAACAAAGTGTCCTTGTGCACTGCCCGTTTTATGTAGGCTTTTGTAGTTCTGTTCATTTTCAACTTCATGGTTTGAGTTATGTTTTAAACCTCTATGCAGTCACAGATTTTGAGATAAAATTGTCTTGTGCAAGTTCTGATCTCTAGCGTGGCTTTTTAGCAGCCACGGTCATGGTGTTGGCCAGTTCCTTATTGTTGCTGCAATTAACTTTGGCCTGTTAAGGTATATGACATTCTTTTAGTTGCCTTGGAAAGCAAGGATGGGCTTTTCGGGTTTGTAAAGGTAACATTCCAAGTGTGAGTTGCATGAACCTTGTAACGGTGTTACACTAAAGCTAGCTGAACAGTGGTGATTGCTTGGTTTTTCTGATGCTCTTAAAATAGAACTGTGTACTGTATTCGGGGAGAAAACACGTAGGGCGAGTTCTGCTACCTTCGTCCACGTTTGGCACTGGCAGTTTTGGCCATGCAACGGAGTTTTTCGGACAGAAAACAAACTGTTGGGTGCTGGCTTATTCAGGGAACAAGTTAGTCTGTTTAACTGGCAAAAATAATGACAAACAAAACCCACCGAAAACCCCCACAGAGAACAAATCAGGATTACAAAAAAAAAAACAAAACCCCCACAACACAAAACAGAACACCAAACCAAAATCCAATAAGAAACAAACCCAATCCAACCCAACAACAACATGGGTTTATTTCAGCTATGCTTGTGGGTATAATCCTCAAATCCTCTGTTGCTGATGCACAGTAATGCTTAGTTGAGATTTTGAACTGTCTGTTGTCATGGGTTGTGGTCTGTGTCCAGTAGCTGAGCTGACGGCATGATAATAGTTTTATGTAAGAGACTAAATAGATGGCTAATGTTTTCCTGATCGGAAAGTCAAACCGCTAAAATTATCCTGAAGTGTTTGCTGCATGAATCTGGCATTAACAACCTACCCATTTTCACTTGTTCGATGTATGACATGACATTAAAGGATAGGTTTGTGGTGATTTGAGAGGATGAGGCTGTCATTACCAAGTGCTCTCATTGTTCTTCTTGCAGAATCTCCTGCTCAGTCGGTGTCTTCTGGAGTAAGAGCGCCATCTCCCACCCCTTCAGCAGTGTCCTTGGGATCAGAAAAACCCAGTAATGTTTCTCAGGACAGAAAAGTTCCTGTTCCGATTGGGACTGAACGGTCTGCACGTATTAGACAAACTGGAACTTCTACTCCGTCTGTTATCGGGAGCAACTTAGCTGCTCCGGTGGGACATAGTGGGATCTGGTCCTTCGAAGGTATAGGTGGCAGTCAAGGTACGTAGTGTTAACAGATGTACTCGCCCTTGCAATTGACCACAAAATGGTGTTTCCCTGACTTGCCTTTGGAGCTGAAGGACGCAGCAGAAGTGAGTGCCTCAAAATGTAGGAGAGCTTTTTCCATAGGGGTTGGAACAGTGACTTCTGTTTGCCCTCCTCTCTGCTTAATTGTGTTGTAACGAGCTCTCCTGAAACACCCTGGCTGTGAAGATTTGTTACTCCAAGCACGCAATAACAGGGAGAAGAAAACCACAGGGTTTACAGGCATGAACTGATCGATACATTTAGGAAGAGAGTAAATGAGGATGTCTCCAGATAACCGCATATTTTCTTTCTGTTGATTAACAGATTATTTTGTACAATAGGAGTTAAATATTACCTTTGATTTGTAGTCAAGGTTGAGCTTTTTGTGCTGATTGTTTGTGCAATTTATGTTTTAACAAAGTGGTAATATTCCACATTTGAGTTTCCTTTGTTCTTTCTGCTCATGCCATTTTCATTTTCCTAACGCAAGGCTCTTGGCTCTCCTGTGGTCACAAAGAATTCAGTGTTGCAGAATTCATTAAAAACTAAAGTTACTGATGGGACAGCTTTTCTCAACAAACACTTCAGGAATCTTGGGTGCAATTTATAAGAGACTGCTGAATTTTTTTTTTTATTTATTCTTTTTTATTTATTTGGTTTGGTTAGTTAGTTTGTTTGGGGTTTGGTTTTTTGCTTGGGATGCAGGGGAGGGAATAATGAGACCATGTTGGATGGGACCTCTGGAGGTTGTGTCAGCCTCCTGCACAAAATGGGATTTGCTGTGAGGTCGGACCGGGTTGCTGAGGGCTTTATCCGATCTGATCTTGCAAACCTCCAAGGATGGAAACTGCTGAAACTCTCTGAACGACCTGTTCCGCTGCTTGACTGAGGAGTCCAAACAGCTTAAGGTTTTAATAGACTGACTGTGCACGTGCTTTGCATGCGATGAGTATACTGTCCTGGGTTGTTTTCCTTCCAATACAGAATAGATGCGATGTATTTTTTTTTACCTCACTAGTGATCTTTTCCCTATCTGCGTAGTGAGAGGCTATTCATCCTTAAGGCTTTAGAAACTGAATATTTTCATTTGCATTGTGTAGGTGTAAAAGTTGCCCTTTATGTCTGTCTGCTTTTGGAATGCTGCTTGCTTTCTGCCTCGTTCAATTATTTCAACATACTGATTTTGAGTGCAGAATGGGATTGGCTCTTTCCTTGCTGAGTATTAGGGTGGCTTCGGAAGTTGTTTCCGTGTTCCATCTCTGCCCCTCCAAACATAATTTCCTTCTGTTTTATTTTGAAAAATGGGCTTGCTTGATGTCTGAGATTTGAACTGTAGGAACAATACCAAGCTGTCTCTAATGAATTCATGTAATTAGAACATGAGCACACATCTCCAGCTGGTGGTTTTCTGGTTTTGCTTCTCAGAAGTACTTGTCTGTGTCTTAGTTCATTAAATAATTTACAAAAGAATGGTAACTAAGCGGAGCGAATGGTCTTCGTAGCGTACATACCCCTTTCACAGCACCAAACGCACAAGCAATTTAGTTTTTTGGAGGAGGAACAGGTAGCACAAATGCCAGCTTTCCCTTTCAAATGGAGGAAAATTGCAGAGGTGACACTTCGGTTGCATGTAACTGTTCAGAAATCCTTGCACAGACTGGCGGTTCCTGCCGTGGAGTGTGCAGGTACCATTTCTGATAATCTCCGTCCCACATGCACCTAAGTTTTAATGCAGGTAGATGCTCAGGAACTGCAAGCTGAGCAAAAGTCGCATTTAGAAATGTGGCAGCGTGCAAACGCTTAGGCTGGAAAATGGATGATGAGCGGGCGTCACGTATAATGGTGTTGCTTTGTCTTCTGTGTCGTTAGATAAAGTGGACTGGTGTCACAGCGGAATGGGGAGCCACATGATCCACAGGCCCATGTCTGACCCAGGGGTGTTCTCGCACCAAGCCATGGAGAGAGACAGCACGGGAATTGTAACGCCTTCCGGTACATTCCATCAGCCCGTTCCTGCAGGATACATGGACTTCCCAAAAGTCGGGGTAACAGCCTTCTTGGACTTGATGTGTGTGGTACCGCTCGGTTTCCGCGTCGCCGCGTGAGGCGGGAGAACAACGCGGAGATGTCATTCGCTGTGCGGCTGAGCGTGCGTAAGCTGCAACGCTAACTAGCCCTCACAGTATTTGCAGAAGCCTAGACCTAACAATAAGTAACTTGTCCATGATGTAATGAATAGATGTATAAAAGCTTTTTCTGAAATTCAGGCATTTCTTTACTGCTTTAAGATGGAGAATTTCTTGAACACAAGTCCTCTTCCGTCATTCTTTATGTGCGATAGTAGCCGTGTTTATCAATGCATACTGATCCTTGCTTTCTCCTCCCCCTCAGGGTATGCCTTTTTCTGTGTATGGGAATGCAATGATTCCTCCTGTAGCCCCCATCACAGATGGTACTGGAGGCCCTATATTTAATGGGCCTCATGCTGCTGACCCATCTTGGAACTCGCTGATAAAAATGGTTTCAAACTCCACAGAAAACAACGGGCCTCAGACGGTAATTTTTCAATTTCTATATTCGCGGTTTTGCTTTAACTTAAGAAGCAGTATGGTGAAGGTGAGATCCAAGCTGTTAGAAAGTATGAAAATGCAGTGTAGTGTTTTTTCTTGTTGCTCATGTCTCTACGGAGCTGATACAGCCTCCCTACTCGATAAAGCACTGAGCGCTGCACATGCTTACTGGCAACTTGCAAAGAGTCATGTCTCCAAAAAGAGGTCTAAGTTGTCCGGAGGAAAAATTGGCACCACTCAGTTAATGCCGTTCAAAGGAGCGTGCTGTAGTTAGTGCTGTCAACATATTTGTGCTTGAGAATTGGGAAGCTTTCTGCCCGCTGAGCTCAGAGAAGCTGCCTATTCAATCCAGGTGGACAGCTGGTTAATTTACTGCAGATGAGCTTTTTTGATTATGTGTCATTGTCAAGTCTGGATACAAAAGATAGGTCTACACTGTATATTTCACTTAAAATGATGATGAATGCTGTCTGTTCAGTTCTGCATTGGGGAAAAAAACAATGGGTTTGCTTTTGGGAGAAAAGCCATTTACGTGCTGTTACGTAAGCTTTCCCTTCCCAAAAAGGGAAAACAGCATTAGGTCGAGAGGATGGTTGCTAGGCTCTGAAAGGTACGATGTCTTTGCTGTGTTAGGAGTCCTCATAGGAAAGGAGTAAGTAGCTCTTCTGTTCTCTGCTCCTTGTCTTGCTGCAGCGACAGGCTTATCTGCTAAATATAATTTAGGTGTAGGGACTATGTTCCCCTAAACCTCTTGTTCATACTCAGCCAGCGACTAATATAATGTAATGGATCATCAGTAGCTCTTGTTAGGTTATCTCCTCTGTTTATTTTGAATTGTACAGCGAGCTCTGTTATAATGTTATTAAATAAAGATATTTCTGGATTTAATTTGCTTGCGAGTCATCCAAGCTGCACGCAGAGCTCCCAGCTCTGGCAGACCGTAGGTGTGCAGAAGAAAGAGGCGGTCTGTTGTTTGGCCGCACTTCACGTATTGCTCTGAAGCGGCTCGCGAGCCTTATGAGGCGACTTCTGGTTTAGGGAGACAGCTTTGTCCCCCAAAGAAGCTTTACTTGATTATCCTTGGGTTTCTCCAGAGCTGAGGGTGTTGATGTGCATTGGGGGAAAGTAATTTGAGGTGCCAGAAGCCAAGTTCTTG
>NW_010539307.1:0-2950 GCF_000687285.1 Phaethon lepturus | reverse complement strand
GGGAAAGAGGGAAGAGTGTCTCTTGCTCTGAAAGCTGGAGGCCTTCAGGCATTGTCCTTGCAAATAATTTTGCACGTATACACAGTCCTGTTAATTCTCCTTGACAGGGGACCTAGCATGTTTAGAGGGAGCGCTTAATTTCCTGTGGAACAGTTAGAGATATCTCACGTGAGTGTTGCTATGATGGAGGAACTAGTGGGCATAAGGAGCATGCTTTCCTTCATAGCAAAATCGAAGAGAAATCAAGTTGGGGTGGGTGTTTTAGGTTTGGTTTTTGTTTTTCTCTCAATGGAAAGGAAGAAGCAGATGGATGCGTTAGCCAAGGTGAAAAAGTACAGGCACAAAGATTAAAACCCCATTTACCTCTTTTCTCACCTGAATTACAGCAGGCTCAAACAAGTGCTGAAAGGAACTCGGTGTAGTTTGACAGGTGATTGCCATATTGTCTGATGTTGGGGCATTTCTTGGGTGCAGTGAAAACCGTAAGCACTGCAGGGTAATTTGGACTTCTGAACTGTTTTGAGCAGCCAGGAAGCGTGGTGTTAAATGAAGCTTTCTTTTTCAGGTGTGGACTGGAACTTGGACACCTCACATGAACAGTGTGCATATGAACCAGCTTGGCTGAGTGGGATCAACTTGCTAGCCTTGAGATTCCTTTTTTGCAGAGGAAAATACAAATGGCAGAAACAGTTTATGTGCTCCCAGATCATTCTACTGATGTGCTTGACTGAAGTGTGTAGGCTTTTTGCAGAAGAACTTACTAACTGACCTTTTTCTGTGAACATTGTGACCGCCCATTCCCCACCATCATACGTTTCAACTTAGTTAGCCTTTATTCTTTCCTTTCTTTTTTTTTTTTTTGACATAACTTTCTGTTGAAGCTGTTCTTTGGCTGGTTGGTTTTAGTACTGTAAACTGCTTCTGAGCAAACACAGAAATTTAGCAAAATTATGTAAACTTGATCCTGAAGTTTTAGAATGGCAAATAAATGTACAATTGTTTACATAACAAATGGCTAAGCAGAAAGTAAATTTCAATATGTCAGTATAGAGGCTCTACTTTATGTAGACTTAAATTAATGTGAGATATGTACCTTCATATTCAGAAATCTGGATGTTTCCTTCATACATTAAACTATTAATAAGCATAACTTTTCTACTTGTGTAATTTAAGTACACTATAAAAAAAAACGGGCATTATCAGAGGGCTTTTTCCAAATCTGTGTTGGATTTTTTTGAGAAGGCATATGTCAATTGCAACCAGATATTAAAAGTTTCCATTTTCCTTCTGTGAAAGGCTTCTCAGCAAAAAGCGCCTGAGAAAACAGCCTTTCGGCACGTTCAGAGTCATCTCCGCACTGAATTCCCCTACTTGTCTGGTAAATCTGGTAAATGTATCAGGCTGCAGCATTTATTAAAAATTCCTCTTAAAGTTGGGTTGATGCAGCAAGTTCTGTTCTGTTCTGTTCTGTTGCACGAGCGCTCCCAGAGCTGCTGTTCCTCTGGGTCCTTCCATTGCCTGCAAAAGGCATTTCAGAACTTAGATCCTTGGTGTGTGTTAGTTTGAGAATGAGACTCTTAACTTGAAGTTTTAGTAGATCTTCACTGATGAAAACTGGCTCCCAGGGAAGGCTTATTTCAGAGTGAGTGGCTCTGTTCTACTAGGTGACGTCTTGCTTTGCGCTGGGTCGCTGCCCTGTTAAGGTTTATTGGGAAAAGGGCAAGCAAGAATTTCCTTACAGTCGTCTTCAGGAGCTGTCACCTTCTCTGCTTGAGAGTTGCTTGGAGTGAACAGCAGTACAGGGAAGCCAAGTGTCGGGGGTCCCGTGACGCCGGGCTCAGTCAGCAGTGACACGCGGCGCCGGTCAGGATCCCCGTACAGTCTGCATACGTATAGTTTAAGTAGACCTACAAGTGGAACCTGTTTTTGTGCAGGACAGCGAGCGCCAGGGTCATCTGTGGCTGGCTATTGTGCCAGGAGGAAGGCTGGAGGAAAGCTTTTTTTTTCCTTGTTGTGTCACTCGGAGTCAGCCCTTCTGTTGTCAGTTACTGTCCTGAGAGGTACAGTCTGGGGAAGAAGCATCCCAGGTGAGTAAAAGGGTCTGCTGTTAAGGCTAGCATTGAAAAGTGCTGTTGTGTGCCTATTATGGTATTCCTTTGAATGCCAACAGAACAAAACACTTGTACAAATACACCTCCTGCCTTTTTAATACTGTGAAATTTCTGAGGTGTCCAGAAGGTTTGTGCATACTGATGCCCGTATATGTGCCCTGACCTGATGCTCTCAATGCAAGTGAGCTCCTTTTTCCAGCTGAGGTCTGATGAGCTGAAACACATTGTGTAAAGAAAGGGTGAGAGGAAAAGGTGTACTAAACTGAAGAACTGTGAAGCAAAAGGATGGAAAGGACGTTTCAGCACGTTAGTGTCAGAGGCGAATGGTGCACTTCAAAAGTCTTCCGTCTGCGCTTTCGCCTTCCACTAGAATTTTTTGCTTAATGCTCCAGTGCTGTTAGGGATTATTTGCATTCTTACTCTGACATCGTCCTACTGACAAATAGTGCTTAGTATTTCTTACAACCATGAAGTTCCTGGCCCACAAGAACAGACTTTCTTACCGGTGTTCTGTTGATGTGAAAAATCTATCTGTGGCCAGGGGGGCTGAGGCTACCTGTGTGCCAGCGGCCCCTCCAGTGAAATCCTGTGGCGTGGTGGAGGTCTGGAGGAGGGCCTTAATTTTATTTTTTTTCTCATGTACTTTTTTTTTTTTTCCTATTTCAACTTTAATGCTTTCTATTTGACCAGTAATAAAAAAAAAAAAAAGGAACAAGTAGTTGTGAGACCTGGCAGGTCCTCTTTCTACAAGAAAAACGGAACACCCCCAGGCCTGGAGTGGGGTGCTGTGTGTAGTCAGGGTCCCTCTGTGCTGATGGAGAAGCCGACGTGGTGCAGCA
>NW_010539306.1:19710-30698 GCF_000687285.1 Phaethon lepturus | reverse complement strand
CCCTGGCCCCCGGCGCGACTACCGGACCGCCGCCGAGCCGCACCGCTTTCCGCGGGAGGGGCGTCGGAGAAAGCAGGTCGCCCCGGCGTGTCCCCCTCGGCTTCCTCGGCCTCGCCCCGTCCCGCCACGGCGGCCTAAACACGAGCGGGACAACACTGCGGGTGGATCTTGCCCCGCCAGACATCCAAGTGCAAATAAAGTTCTTTACACCCCCTCCCCCCGATTTCCCCACCCAGGTGGAAGGGGAGCCCTGGGAGGAAATACCTTGCGCAGAGCACAGGCTGGGTGACAGCACCGTTTTTTGTTAGGTTTCCCTGTGTAATGATGGGCCCAAATCAAGTGGGTTTTCCCCCAATCGAGAAATTGTGATTAATTGCCTTCGATTTTCTGAGTAAACGGTGGTAGTACAGCGGGAGCTCCTGCATCGTTAACTGCCTGCAGGGACCTCCCCGCTGGAGAATAAATCGTGATTTTACCCACGCATCTCACAGCAGTGGGTTAAGCACCTGTCCCGGAAAGAAAGAAGAAAGCAGTACGGTGATACCTCCCAAGGGCAACATTTCGGTGTCCCCCACTTCCCCGGTGCATAAGAAGGGTGAGTCTCCAGCGGGCTCACCGGCATTGAAGACAGTCTGCTTTGTCTTAAAAGGGGCAAAGCTGGATGTCGAAGGAAGCGAGCCGCTCCCCCTGATCCAACGCTCGTCGAAGCTGATGGCCTGGAGGCATCACGTGCAAATGGTGACATACACATTTATTCCAAAACCTGTAGCCCTAAAAGGACTTTGGGACTCTTTTGTTAGCTTTTCTTGAAATTTAAGGAGGGGACATCGAGGCTTTCCCACCTACAATGCACGTACTGCAGGACCAGACCTCATCTCAGTTACACCCCATGTGTGTAGGGGTGTGTAACTGAGATGAGGTCTGGTCAGCTTTTTTCCTACTGGCATTATTCAGGCTTTGCTCTGCTGCTGCTGAGATCAGGATCCATCCCTGGCCCTCCAAGTCTCTCTGATTTTTATATTTTTTCCCCACATTTGAAGCTGGAAAGGAAATTAATCTTGTAAATGAAAACCTTTCCCTGCGAATTGTATAGACAGTCATATTAGAGTAACCATATCTATTACTTAAGCACAATGCAGCTAAATGTTTTAAGAGCTGAGATCGTGGCAAAGATGTAAGTCCTTTTCCTCTCCTCTGAATTACCAGTTGCATCCCACAGTGTTATTGTAAGCCCCCACGCTTGTCTAAAGCCTTGTAAAATGATTTCTAATAGTTGTTTCTGTTACGGCCCTAGTATAATTTTCCATATATTAACTGTGCTAAATACAAATAAATTCACCAATAAATTACACTGCTTTGCCGATCATCCTTACTTAAGCTGCTGTTAATTTCCCTTTTGTTCTGGTATTTGTCACTAGCTCGGCTCTCCCCGGGTACGTGAATCCTTGCTATTCCCCCAGAGCTGTGCAAACCTCCCTAACGTGCCTGTTTAATCTCCTGTTTTCGAAACGCAGCAGCCACGCTGTAGCTTTTCTAACCCTTTTCTGAATAATTAAGTTCTTGTATCATTTGGGCTCTGCTGCAAGTTCCCTATTTGCATTAATTCACTTTTATAATGAGGTGACCGGTGCTGGGAACTATATTCCAAGCGGCGGCTCACTAGCCCCTTCTGCAAAGCCCCAATAATTTTCTGTGATGGAGTCTGTTATTCCCACGGATCAACAAGGGCAGACAAAGAAGAAGAAACGTATTTTAACTTTCGGCAGGACAAAATTGGCAGAGTTCTTAATAAGGACAGCTGCGCACTTGAACAAGCAGGCAGAGAAGATTCCAGAGATATCAGCAGTTAGGTGTCAAATTCTAGCACTTTTGTTTGTGAATAATTTAATTACCCCTCTGTGATGCGGTGAGATGGACTGATCGCCTAGTTAATCCCTCCATCAGATTGCTTTAAGGTAAACACAGTGTGATTTTAAAGTACAACATATCATCTTCAGTAGGATCTACGTTCCCAGAGACCTGGCGTTACGGTCTGGGTGATGTAATGCATCCTGTGCCCCAAGAAGTAGCACCATCATCGGTGAGGTAGCAGGTACTAAGTATTTAGGAGTATAGTCGCAAAAAGGTACATGGCAACACTCGGCTTACAATTTTGATACGGACTGCTACTCCGCTGTCAGGTGCCTGCTTTCTGTATGCAACGGGATGCACCACAGCAGTACAAGGAGCAGGAAATTACCAGGTTTGCTAATCGGGCAGTGTCTGAAGTACCGCCTGCCCTGCAAGAAGGTGCCTTTACTTCATTTGAAGCCGCAAGTACCAAAGCCTCTCTTAGAGTTAGGCACTTCACACCTTTCAAAAAGTGAGTCCGACTGGTGCTCGGTGGCAGGCTGCTCAGGGTGTGCCCAGAGAGAGGGATAAAGGCACCCACAGAGCACCCCTGGTGAGACACAAAGGGTGTCTGGACCTGGCTGAGCAGGAGCTTTGGTGATTGCTGTTGTTGGCCAAAGCAATAGTTAAGTGCCTAAAAGCTTGCGTCGATCTAACTTGAAACTCCATTTTCAGGACTGGGGAACCTGACCACTCAGGGAAGCATTCGACAGGTCAGGCCCAATTCCCAAATTTAGATAGTCAAGAACCCAGACACTTTGCATTGAAGTTCCAAAATTACAGGGACACTTTGCATTTCCATCAGTTATTTCCTCCTTAATTTCTGCTTCAAGGCACAGCTGCCCAGCTCGGGATGCTAGTAACTCTCAAAAGATGTTTCTCCTCCATTAGATTCATCAGATCTATCTGTTCCATCAGATCCACCTCCTGCAGGCGTTTCCAGAGAGTGTCTGCTGGATCAGGCCACTCACTATTATCACATGCACTTGCCGCTACATACAAGGCAGTGGTGAGGACACCAACCTGGGATGTTGGAGGCTTGTCCCAGTCTTTCACCCTCTACCTGATTTGGAGCAGGTTTTTAAAACTGTCTTTCATCTTCCAGGAGAATAGTCTCAGCCTTTCGGCTGCAGGGTGTTGTGCGTTGGGTCTTCTTCAGCTCGCTGTCTAGGATTTATTCTGCAGTAAGAAGAGTGAAATGTTCACGAGGGCAGAGGAAGGAAGAATAATTCCACGGGCTGGTTAGGGCTCCCTCCCGAGAGACGCAAAGAAAGCAAGCCACTGACTGAAGGAGCTCAGGGCTGAGCTTTCACACCTTGCCCGTCCCCAAGGCTGAGCCGCCTCACACAGTGTGGTCAGCCTGCCCGTCCAGGAGGCACGCAGGACACTCCTCAGGGCTGCTGCTGTGTTTCACAGGGAGGTTGTCAGCAGGGTGACAAGGAGGAGATCAGGGTTCAGCTCGATGCGCTGCCTGAGAAGTCCCAACCTGTGCTCCCCGGGAAGCTGCCGCAACCCTCCAGGGTGCGAGCTACCCCGGGGAGACAGAGCCGGGAGGAGAGCACCGCATGCCCTTATGTTGGGTCTGCTCCTCTTTGCATAAAAAGAATTAAAGATTCATTGATCTAGGAGGAGAGGAAGACCAAAGGTGAGTATAATCTCTAGTTTAGTGGTGAGGCCACCTGCCTGCTCCAGAGTTTTCACTCTTCCTCCAAGAGCTGTTTGTGAATTCCAGCCAGGAAGGTGAGGTACAAATGCAATGAGAAAGGGAGCGGGTGGCTCTGGCACGCACAGTTCCCCTTCCTGAAGGACCTTCCCAACTGCCGAGCTAAAGACGCTTCTGCACTGTCTTACTTTTCTCTCAGAAGGTTCGCTTCCCCCCCGCTTCTCAGATACACTTCCTCAGCATAAACTCGTCTCATGAAACGAAGCATGTGGTTTTCTCCACACAAGAGCTGGACCATCCCCTGACCAAATCCGTAACCGTGGCAGGACTCAGACCCCCTGAGGTGGTGGGGTTTTCTGGGCACGTGTGCAAGTTGACTATTGTACATTTGAGGTCCTTGGAGACTGAATGTAGATATCTCCCGAGTTAGGTGCCTCTAGGATTGGACAGGAGCTGAGGGAACACTTTTATTTCAAATTTAGGTGCTTAAATTCTGCTTTAATCCCTTATTTTGGTTCCTTTTTGGATTTGGCCCTTAACTTGAAAATGTAAGAAGAGCCATACCAGCTCAGGCCTTTTATTTAGCAAAAATGGCAAGATCAAAGTAAGCCTGTGGTGATACTTCCCTGGTATTTTCTCTCAACCTCCGGCAATCCATGGCTTAAGGACTTCCTGAGCCATAGTAAAATACTTTTAAGAAGCTGAAATCAAGATTACTGTGAGTAAAGGCACAGACCTTGGATCAGTACCCTCACCGATCCCAGTGAGTACCTTTGTTTTGCTATCTTTTGTCATGATTGATGGAAGTTATGCATACCATTACCTTCTGATCCTCTGATGTGCTTCATTCATTGCCATTCTCACATCACAAGACTCACAGATACTTCTCGTTGCCAGAACTAACTATCTGGAACTCTGTGTATTCAACAGCTGGTAAAACATAATATATATATAGTCCTTATGCTAAAATGTTCACACGTCTTGCTGAAAGCAAATTTGAATCTGTTAACGTTCAGAATGCGTATAATATTATTTCCATTCACAAAATATAAAAGATAATGATACTGATTATTTTTGCTTAATGGAGGGAAAAGTTTAGAAATGGTTAGGCTTACTGTATTAACTGCTGTCGTTCCCCACGAATACTGTGCACTTCTTTTTGACCGAAGCTGGGATTTCCGACAGTACTTGTCTTAACAGCACAATGCTGAATTTACTTCCACTTGCTCAACGCAGTGGGTACATGGGGTCCTGCACAGCAGAAAAAGCACTTTCTTTTATAGAGCAAGGACAGGAGCTGGCTCTTGTCTTGTTGTCTGTAAGGTAGAATTGCAAGAGCCCACAGAAGCTTGTGCTGCTGCAGCAATACATAAAATTCGGGCCATATAGGCAGAACCAGGCTCCCTGTATCGACACAGTATCTATTACAGATCCTGCACAGGGAGGCGTTCGCGTACAAGCCGGACAGGCAGTGCCGTCGGATAGGCTTTATGGTACGTATCGATCGCTGTGAACTGCGGCTATTTGCACTTTACCTTATCTACTTGCTGTGCGTGGCAGACAAGATCTGCGGGCTCTCTCTTCGCAAGGGGCTGTTCCGGCAAATACATTTCGCTGTTCACGAGAGAGCAGTTCGCAGACGCCAGACCTGCCTTCAGGGTGCTGCTTGGAGAAATACCAAACGGTGTGGAGAGCAGCAGTGAAAGCCAAATGCCTTCGCATCCCCAAAACGGGTGCTGTTCACCAAACGCGGGAGCACTCAAGCTGTATTTTCAGGAAAAGATCACTCCGAGCGACTGAAACCTTGCTTCCTGCTTTTGACCCAGGGGCACTTTTACCCGTGCCTTCTCTCAGAGCAGGGTCACACCCTGAAGTCATTTCATCAAACTTCAGATAAACTTGTGTGGGAACAGAGAAACCTCACAGCAGTGACTGAAGCTGGCGCTGAAGATGCCTGGTCCAAACGGACGTGGCTGCTCCTGTCCCCAGGAAACCGTTAGGAACTGTAAGGGAGCAGCAGCTGATACCTGGCCCCAGCGTGATGGAGGAAATGTTACAGGAGCCCCGGGCTGTTTGGGAGCTGCCCCTTCTCAAAGCAGGTCTTCAGCCGGAGCTAGAATAGGTTTAGAGAGAAAAATACTGTCCTTAATAAAAGGCAGGATCTGAGCAACGTCACCTATCCAACTATATAGGTTTGAATGATGTCTTGCTTAAAACCAGTGAATTAAAATGAAGCAAGAGGCCAAGTTTGCTTGCCCTTAACCAGCTGACGGTTGGAATTTGGGTCACAGCGAGAGCAAATTCAACTCTCCTTTCCTAATTCTGTGCTTCTCACATAAACTCAGTATGTGTTTACAAACTGCTTGAGGAGAAACACGTTGGCCCGATATTTTGTCTTGTTCAATTTGTCTCCTTAGATAAGTAATGCTTTTCCAGTGCGACTGCTGGAATAACTCTGCGCTATCTACACAACCAAGCATCTGTTTTTCTAATTGAGCTAGGACCTTCCGTACAAAATAAAAATAATGAAAAAATAACTAAGCACATTTGTGGCAATCGTAAGAGTAACCCGAATTTGGAGGTCTAGTGGAAGAAAGAGATCCTCGCCTCTCCTTCTGAATACAGCATGTGTGCCCTTGGCCAAGGTGCTCAGCAATGTGTGTGTGTATGTGTGTGTATAAAACCAAATCCCCGGCAGGCTCTTCAGCTGAAAATCACCCATCTCCCTTCCAAACCCTCTGAAATGCCCGGCAGGACTCAACTCTCAAGCCCTCATGACTTCAGAAGAGGGAAGGGGGAGGCTGGAAGGTCGGAGTGTAAAAGCAGTCCGTTTATGCACATTCTTTGTCTTAATTTAGCAAAATTTCCACACCCAACCATGAGGCTGATTATTTCTACTCTGTGAAGGGAAAAATTGCTGCAGGGAGTTGAAGTGCATGGGCAGCTGGTTTCACAAGGATGAAAGACACACATTAAAAACGCTTTTGAAGTGCATTTGGGCTTCCCTCTGGGAGTTTACAAAACCTGCAGTCAGGTACCAGAGAGAATTTGTCCCCTGAAGGAAAGACAAGAATAAAATTAGTAAGAAATAATAGCCAAACCACAGGTGTGACAGATGGCATTGAACGGACATCTGTTGGAATAACATTCAGTTACCATGATAAACTTTTACTCTACGTCCCCCAGAATTAAATGTGTTCTTCTGTGAATCATGTGGCATGTAGAGGAAGATGTGACGATAGGACACCCAAAGCTAAGGATGTCAGGAATCAGCTTTACACCTCCGTTGGGTGTAGGAAACACACAGCGAGCGGGGTGTAAAAGCTGGAGGAAGGCATATGGACAAGGTGGGGCAGATGGTCCAGCTCCATGATGCTTTGGCTTACTGGTGCCCAGTGGAGACGAGTTGTTCCGCTGAGCAGAGGCAGCTGTAACGTTTGTGCAGAGACAAGTTGCTTTGTTATGGTCACACAAGTAGCCCCAGATGAAGAGGTTTGATTGCCACTCCTGGAGTAAGGGTCATTTGGGGTGTTGCTAGAGAGGAGACACAGAGTTGGAGACAAAGGTCAAGGAGAATCAGTCCCGGCGCAGTGGTATGGATCAGCCGGACAAGGTCACGTACCTCTGGGATACTCGGGGAATTAACAACCAGACTAACTGTGACAATTGTTTTTGAAAAAGTCTGGTTAACCTGGGAGAAAGAGTAACCGTGAGAGAAAAACACGGATTTCTGTAAAAATTAAGCTTTAAATAAGCACCAAACCAAAGTCGGCAAGATAACTTTCTGAGACTAAAAAAAAAGTTTGATTAACACATGATGAAATTGTCCCAAAATATGTAGCCATCTATGATGAATCTTCAATATAAACCCAAATTAAAAGCATGACAATGGGTTTTATTTAGAAACATCCTGACCTTTCTCGTATGACTCTTGTCCTGCCTTCTCATTACTTGTCATTCTCAGTCACTGTATCTTGCTTAAATGAAAAGTGTAAGCTCTCCAGGGCATAGCATCTCTTTTTTTTTCATCTGCTCTATACAACAATGCATGCAGCAGGGAAACTCTTAAAACTGTTAAATAAAACACAAATAAGACATTTAATCTCCAATTTTGCAACTTTACTGAGTTTCTTCACAAGGAAAAGAAAATCTCTAGTGTGGATATTAGTAAGAAGTTATTTGCTGACATAAGTAAAAGTTAAGCTAAATAATAATCCCAGAAAAGCAATGCACTCCTTGGTAATGATGTTTATTATATCGCAGAATGGTTCCTGGAGGAGGGCAGTGGAAGCCCTTTGCTGGGGATTTTGAGAGCGAGTTTGGGCAAAGCCAGAGACCGCACTGCAGGGCTCGGTGCCCCGCTGGCAGGAAGATGAATGAGAAGCCCTAAGAGTCTTCTCTATTTTGTTCTTCTATGATCCTTATAAGAGAGATTGATGCTGACAGCATCCAGGTGGTGCGTCCATGACTCAGCTGTCACGTCACTGCTTACGGCTTAAAGCCAGTGAGTCAAGGAATGAAAAACAGGTAGAAGGAGGAGAAGAGCCCTCCTGAAGTGCTCACCTCCAGCCATCTCTCGCTAGGTGAGTGGGGCCAATTGTAGACCACAGGGACATGGAAGAAGGAGACGCAATGACAGAAGAACAGCTGGTCACCTTCCTCCAAGGGCAGCAGGGTTGCAAGCCATTCTCCATGCCTTACATGGTGTGGAAGAAAATCCTGGTGTGAGTTAATGGACTTCTGTGAGCCAGAAGCGTCAAACCTATGTGGCAGGTCTGAGGCCCGCTGACCCTTGTAGCGATGCTCCATAGGCAAAGCTGTAGATGAAGTAAATATTAAATCCATCTAGTTTAGTTCATGCTAGACAGAAAAAGTAACATCACAGATGTCTGACCACGTATTTTCATCAATACAATGCTTACTACTATGGTTCTGATTTCAAGTGACACCCTAAATCCTGTTCTGAGAATGGGTCCTCCATGTGCTAGTGACTGTGACAACACTTTTCCTCTGAAAAGCCAAGAACTCCTAGAAGACAGAAACAAGGCTCCTTGGAGGCAGACTCCTAGGTTCAGGTGGCTTCTGAGACACTGCTGTCTGTCTGGGAAGTTTCACAAAACAAATCTGCCACACCTGAGATTTAAACCTGAACCTAATTTTTTTCCCACTGTCTTGATTGAGGCCAGCCTCTTGTAATTCACAGTAGCAGAAGGTTAATGGCATCTCTAGAAGGTTAGTACTCCACTACTGTCTCTGTCTTTGGGCATGATCAATGTCTAAGACATAGAAATCTCTCTAGGTTTGGAAACTTCATAACCACCCCAAGAAACCTGTTGCAATGCTTCATAATCTCTACCATTCATAAAAACGTTTTCCAGCATCTGATCTTAATTTCTCTGCTGCAGTTTGAGCCTCTAATTCCTTGTCTTATCCATCACAGAGACAGCAGGTGATTCCCTCCCTTTTGGTGGTAGACCTTCACACACTTGACAATTGCTACCTTGCTTCCCTGGTCAATCTGTCCCTCAGAAGCCCAGGCTATTCCACCTTTCTTCATCACTGCTTTTTTCTAGAGCTCTGGTTATTCCCACTGCTCCCCCCAGACTTTCTCCCATGGTCCACCTCTTTTTTTGTTGTGCAGTGCTCAAGACTGGGCACAGGAGTCTTTGTCCAAAACTTTCTATTCATCTATTGCATAACAGCACATCATTGCTGATTTGTATCCAGCTTGTGATCCCCGTCACCCACAGATCCTTCTCCAAAGAGCAGTCGGTGCCCTGTACATCCCCGAATGCGTCACCTCCCAGTTGTCCCTGCTGAATGACATTCTGGTCTCCTTCCCATGAGATCTTCGATTTGCCACTATTCTTTGGACTTCTCAGCGTCTCCTTCAGCCTGCCAGCTGTCACCACCTGCTTGTAAGTTTAATAAGTGTTCCCTATGCCATCGTTGGTGTCTTTACTAGTGATATAAATAGTACCAGTCCCCTAGAGAGTCCCACGCTCCCTTTTGGCAATGACCAGCTGACATCTTCTCTCAGTTTTGTAGCCATCCTACAATGTTTTGGATGTTCCTGCAATGTTAGGAACGATCTTCCCTAGCTCCCTTACAAAAAATTTCATGTGTAATGCTGTTAAAAGCTTTTTAAAAGTCAAGATATATGGTACCTACTGCTTTGCTACACACACAAAGAAGAAAGTTGTATCGGTGTGATACAACCAATTCTTGCCAAAAAGAAAAGTGTGCCGGCTACCATTTATCCCTTTATTATAAGAGTATTGCATGTTTTGGTAGCTGTCAGGAAGTTTGCCATGAATTGGCACCCTCTTGTGCAAAGTGCTATGCAAACTCAGAACCAAAAGATGCATCCTGTACCAAGAAATTCACAATCTAACTGATCTTATTTTTTTTCCCCAAAAGAAAATACCAGCTCTTTCCTTACCAGACCTCACATTGCAACATCTAGGAAGAAGAGAGTATTAATTCTGCAAACCTGTTTTGTCAAAAAACGAGGCTACCACTTCTTTCCCAGGAGTCCCAAACAAGTAGTTATTACTGGCATCATCAAGAGCCGTATCTAAGTCTTGATTTTAACCACATTAAGCCTTGCTTAAGGCTAAAAGACATCATCTGTCTGCATCCCCCTTACTGTCTGCTCACTCACTGTCTGCTCCACCTAAGATGCAAGTCAGGCAGTTCTTCGGTTTTCAAACCTGACTGCTTCCAGTATGAATGACACATCTTACGGTCACACAACTGCTGCAGGGTCTGCAGGAATTGTCTGAAAGCCAAGAGCTCTGTCCAAAGGAAGGAAAAATGACAAGGATATAGTTATCTGAAGGGAATGAGTAAAAGGCATCAACCCCGAGACTACAAGGCACAGTAACTGAAAATGTGGCATTTTGCACTGTCCCTGCTGTGCAAAGTAAACCAATTTTAAAAAGTGCTAAATCATGGCACCGATTGTGGTGAGCAATGAAACTTGATCTTATTTTACGGAGTTTTGATCTTCACAGACACAAGGAAGACCGTTTTCAAGCTAAAGTGTTCCGGCCAGATAGTCTCTGACTGTACGTTTGCAGAGCGCCTGTGACAGCAAAATGTGGGCTCTGCTGTTGCTTCTGGAACCAAAGAGTTAGTAACAACTAATGTTGCTGATACGTGCAAAGCATTTGGAATTAACTACAGTTTTGTGTCTCTATTTAAGTGTACTTTTAATTACTTTTGATTAGGATAAAGAAGATCGTTTTCTTTTACCAATTCTCAGGATATTCAGAACATCTGGAAACTAAAGCAGTTCTTTGCACACCGGGTTATTAGCGTAAATTTCTACATTTCCACAGAAAATGCTCTGTGAGTGGGGAACGGCTGAGGCATCTGGCGTGATGGGGATGACCCGGGACCTTGGTGGTGCAGAAACGGCTGGACGTGCAAA
>NW_010539306.1:13029-19679 GCF_000687285.1 Phaethon lepturus | reverse complement strand
CAGTAGACAGACGCAATCTGTCGCTCGACCACGCACGTTTGCCCAGGTTCTGGGTGTTTAGAGGCCAGAGTGCCGTAAAGTCCAAATTGGAAACTCTTATTTTACACTTGCCTTCTCCCATGCAGCAGCTTTCTAAGCTGGAGTGCTCATGAGCCTGCGTCAGCCCTGGCTGGCCGTACGAGCAGGGGACGGGGGTCTGTTCCGGCTCGGCGTAGCCGGTGCGATGCAGCGCTCTCTCCATCTGCCTCACAGCTCTATTAAATCGTGCCTTTGCAGGCTGCCGTTCAGGGCCCTCCGCTCGTTTTGGTGGGACACCGCTGAGGTGGGCCCCAGCCTGCCTGGAGATGGAGCTCACTGCTTTAGCAGCTGGTAAAACCAGCTCCCGAGAAGAGACGGAGGTCCCAGCCCAGAAACCGGCCAGTGCGGGTGGCCCCACAGGCCGTGCTCAACTTTGCCGTCACATCCACAGCTCTAAAACCTCTCCTCTAGCCACACCCGCACGGCAAGCGAAGCGCACACTTCCATGAAGAACATTAAAACTATTCTACTTCTCTGTCGGAGAGGAGAGGAGAGGAGAGGAGAGGAGAGGAGGAAAAGCCAGTACGAGTCCAGCATCTTCATCATGGGATCACAGCAAGTACATCATCTCTTATCACGGAAGGACCGCACTGCAGCCAGGGATGAAGCCCAGGTATTCTGGTTTTGCAGCTGAACACAGCCCCGAGGCTCCACGCAGGACCTCCCACCACCACGCTGCCCCAGCGGATCCATGCTGATGGAATTGGGAAGCAGGCACAGATGCCAGTGATTTACTGGGAGTGCAGGAGGCTGCTCGCTTTAATATATGGCACATATGGCATGAGAGTGTTAATGGAATTTATACTGTAAAAAAATTATCTCCGTACAAAGTATGGAATTACTTGGGAGGATTTATGCAACAGATATAAAATCCAGTGGAAACAGTCTAACCTTTCTAAGGCTTATTAAGTTTTCTCTTTATTTATGGAAATATCTTAATTTATGCAAGATGAATGCCAGAAAAAAATGCTATAGATTTAGCCAGAACCTAGCTCTTGCTATTTATAGACTTTCACAGCTATATTGTGCTCTTTTTTACATCAGGTTTGAAATTATTTGAAGTCACTGGGCTAAATCCAAAACCACCTACATGACTCTGTTGAGTGGGTACCAGCATTATGGTATCAGGTGACCCCCAAGCGATGCTAATAATGAGAAAAAAAGGTGAAGAAAAAACAAGTCAGTAACAAAGAACATTAAAAAAATTTGCTTTGTAACCTGCTTAACCTTGTTGTATATGTTACATTAAATATACGTCAAAGTAACACTCTTCCATCCTTGCCTGTGTGCAAGCAGTAAGAGGCAGGACTCTTGCGGGCAGCGGGGTTTCCCTGGGGCCCCCAGGACAGTATGGTGCTTACTCCTTGGTGGCAAGGAGGATTTTTAGCCAGGTTACTAAAGAAACGAAGGCACTTCAGTAACCACGCTGTCTCTCCATCAGTGCTCACTCCACACCCGCCATCGCAACCAAACTGTGACAATGGCCTTCAAAAAATTACGTTCCTACAAGTGTAATGAAAATCAGAGAGGCAAAAATCAGTGCTCTGGTGAGAGGAGACAGAGAGTCCCCACGGGTTACACCATCCCTGGCAGGACTGGGGAGGACACCTTCAGCCAGCCACCAGCAATTGCACAAATCCATTGGAAAACAGGCTTCTGTTCTTCATCAGTCAACACGTCTTACTCGGTGCATCTAAATCCTGCACAAATTTCATCCTGTACTTTTCCACAGCTATATCACTGAAGCATCTTAATTTCTTACAGTCACTAATGAATGCAACCTCAAAACACCCCACTGAGGTCAGCTAGGGTTATTAACTGGAGGTGACAATAAATGAGCTCCAGCAAATTTTGCTCCGGTGGCTTCCGACACCATCACCCCACTCATCTGCTGCAGCTTCTCCCCACAGCCACCGCCGCGCGCAGCGGCAGAGGGGAACCGGGGCTGGCTCCCCAGCCCCGCCGGCTTCCCAGCCCACATCCCAAAAGCAGGCAAAGCAGCGCCGGCAGAGGTAAAAGAAACTTGTAAGTCAGCGTCCCCGAAGCCCAGCACGTAATGCAAATGCAGGAGGAAATCAAGTGACGTTGGGCAGAGGGTCTCTGGGTTGGCCTTTGGAGACTTGCCCCTGGAAATGGGTTTGAAGTCAAACAGCGTGTCTTTGCCTCTGAATTTTAAAAGCGAAGGACTTTTAAAGCTCCCTGATGAAGAACTGTTCTCACCCCATGGGGCAGGGGAGAGTCCAGGGTGGGGACAGCCAGCAGGAGGGGGAATTTGGGCCTCAAAGCCCAGACTTTGCCCCTCTGGGTGGTGGTGAGCAGAACAAGGCACATCCTGCTGGAGAACCAGACCTTGAGGGAGGCATGGACCCAGGCTTTCTCAGGGTTTCCCTGCTCTCCCCAGCCAAGGCAAAGCAGAATCAGCTCCAGGCTTTGGAGGAGTGTTCTCTACCAGGCTCTTGGACCATGTCCTCTACCAGGCTTTTGGACCACGCTGCACCCTCACCAGCACCGTTTCTGCTTTCTTGGTTGTTGCCCCCCGTCTGGTGCCATTTTCCCCGCCTGAGCTGTGTCTCACTCCTGTCCTCCCTTCTCCATCCTCTGCTCCGCCTCCATCTCGGTTCTCCCATACCCCAGTTCCCATCCCAGCTCTTCAGGCTCCGCACTTCTCCCAGCTGTGTCCAAATCCACTGAGGTCTGTCCCCTGCACCAAATCTAATCCTCAGCTCTCATTTAACACTTTCATCCTTCTGCTCCACACACCTTCCTAAGGCAACATCCCAGCATGGTCCATGCCTCCTGCATCCATGCTGGGAGCATGGAGAGGACTGGGAGACAGTCCCCAGGCTGTGCCCAGCATCCCAGCGGGATGGGCAGGGAGTTTTAAATAGGAGTGATACACCCTGGAGAGCATCCCTGCCGTCAGTTTTAAGCTTCCACTCCAAAGCATAGAGTTTCTTCTAGGCAAAACATCCATAGCAATTTCTATAATATAGATAAATCATCTGCTTTTCTCTAAACTTATTCCCAAGAATTAACTGCATTCTCTTAGCTGAAAATTTGCGTTGCTACATACAAGCAAATATAATATGACCACGTGTATGTAACCAGCCACAAGCTGAAAAACTTCCATGCAAAGAGCTGACGTTTGATGAAGATATAATTAAATGAAAACCAGAATCTTATAATGAAAAATGTGCAGAAATCTTAACTGTAGACAACACAGTCTGTATTACTTACAGCAGGATAAGGACTAATTTCTACATCATTCTGTATCGCAGAGGAATCTGAAAACAGTGTTCATATTTCATTTATTCTTTGCTCCACCAAAACTCCCTTTTGAATCAAATCAATGTTAGCTGCAAGTAGCGTTTTGCCACAAAAAAAAGGATCTTCAGATTTGTTCTGCTTCCATCATTTCAGTTATACTTTTCGCAATTATTTTGAGTGATGCCCTGCAAATCCTACCTTGTGCTACAAAACCACTTCAGCATCTCCCATCTCTCTGAACTCAGAATCACAGAATCACAGAAACACTAGCTGCTTCCTCCTGGATTATGAGGAGTACATTGTTCTCTCCATCCCCATCTTCCAGCTCAGGGGGCTGAATACCCTGCGGATACCTGGACTGGCTATTAAAGACTGAGGCAAAGAAGGCATTAAGTACCTCAGCCTTGTCCTCGTCCTTGGAGACAATGTTCCCCGCCATATCCAGTAGGGGATGGAGACCTGTTTTCCCTTTGCTGTTATCAAACTGTGCAACATGGCCATCTCTACCTCCTCTGTAGAAGATATAGTATATTACATATATTACGTATTATATATTATAATGCATATCGACCCAGAATAGAGGGAAAATATTAGTAATTGTGATTCTTTAAACCATGATCTTATGTGTGCTCTCTAAACAGTATCTGATGTAGATCCGCCTTTGAAAGTGTCATTTAGGGGAGATGCCTGGAGGATTCCCATCCTCCGAGTTTGCCAACACCGCTGGCATTTCACTACAAACACATTTAGACAGATCGGTGGGCAGGACGGCTTTTACAAACTCCCTGCCAGGACTTCTGCAAAAGCTGTGTTTGCCTGCTTAACAGTTATAAAGATGGAAAAGAGGAGGGTGGAAGATGTAACAAGCGATCCATCTGCGTTACTGAGCAGTTTCAATCGCTCGCGCGTCGCAGCTGGCGCGGTGGTACCGGCCCGCGCGGGGACGGAGGGGGCTCGTTGCTGCAGAAGGACCATCGCTGAGCCCCGCAGAGCTGCCACGAAATCCCACCTCAACTCCCATCCCCAGTAGCAGCAAAATATGTAGAACAGAGGTGCTGAAAGGATATAGTGGGCTTTCCCCGTTGACCTGTCAGAGAGGTTGTGTACTACACGGTGTAAAAATGAAGTTTGGCTATTTCAAGGATGTGGGATCCAATCGTCACGTCAGGTCCATCTTGTCCCAGCTGCTCTGCTCCCAGGTTCATTCGATGTCTTGCTCGTTTGCTGACAGCCCGGTGGGGTCCCTGGAGACCTCTTGGCTGGTTTCAGTATCATCCTCGTTATTCATTATACACAGTTTTAGACTTAGGCGGTGCTTTGCAGGACAAGTAAAGCCAAGGCGGGGTGCCTGCCTCAGTTAAGGCAGGGACTGTCACCCTCTGAGCACCCAGCACCATCACTCTGGCTCCAGCAAGGGGACAGGCAGGTGACACTTTGGATACAGACTTCACGGCACAAGGACCTGAATCCCTGACCCCTCCTCACATTCCTATTGTATATTCATATCTATTGTACATAAATATATATGTATCTCATATATTCATATTGTCTTACTCACCCATGCATGAATTGTCTAGCCTTCTTCAGCCCCTACGGCAAGGCACGTACCCTGCCTCCGCTGCCAGGGCTGCCGGTGAAAAAAGCCATGTCCCAAAAATAACATGCCGAACCCCTCTCCTGACTCAGTGTGGAGTTTCCCAAGGAACTCGAGGGGAAAAAGCATCAACACAAAACCCAAGTACGACAGGAGGGCTTGCACCAGCAGCTGTAATCGCACAAATGAGGAGTAATTCGTTTACTTTATGTAATTCATTTACATTATTCTATAATGAATAAAGAACAATGAGGAGCAGGACACCACCACGCTGCCACAGGCAGCTCACAGAGGGGTGTAACCCACGCCTTTGGCTCCTTCCCACCTCCAGGCTCTGCTCCGCGCCCCGCTGCAATTTGGGACTCTTGGCTTACGCGTCTCCCTCTCGGCAAGCACCCTGGCTACCGGGCTGCGCTGTGACCCCGCGGCGGCGGCTCGCTTGAGGCACTGCGACACGAAGGGGTAAAACCTCGGCCTTTAGTTCTTGCTCGTGGGTTTGGGGTGGCGAAGGCATGACGGGTGAAGCGGCCCTTGTCCTTAGGGCGAGCAAAGATCCAGCTCCAGTTACAGATCTTCAGGCAGGGCAACGTATGTGCTTGGCAAATCTTCGTTTAGGCTTCTCAGCATCCAAGTGAGAAACAGCTTTAGTCACCCTAACTAATGATGGAGAAATGGGAGAAATTAAAGAGACACCCAAAATTTGAGAGCATTTATTTCCAAGGCAGTATTTTAAAATAAAGATCTGAAGGTTTAGGTTTCTGATCATTTAGATAGCCACTCTCTTTTGCAAATCTCTTGCAACAGTTGAAAAAATCGGAGGTTGAAATAAAATAATTTTAAAAAAAAGTGCTGCTGCGGTGACAAGACACTTCACTGGCCACTTCAGTTCTGTGAGCTTGTGCTCAGCCCCATGGCCAGGCAGACGTGGGAGACAGGGCTGGGACTCAGCCGACAGATGACCCTGAGCAGGAAAGGGAAGGAGGTTTCTTGGTCCAAACCGCCCGTATTTTGGCCTCCCGGGCACACGGGTTGCCAGCGAGGTGACTGAGGGGCACAGGGCACACCGAAGGCTGCTCCAGAGGGGAGGGAGCTGGGCACAGGGAAGCACAGTTCACCAGCGGTCGTGGCAAGGTGCCACAGGAAGACAAAATCCTGCTGGCGAGCCGACACTGGAGAACTAGGGGGCCCAAAGAAAAAAAAATCCGTGGGGGGGAGCCGACACTGGAGAACTTCTCCTGGACTTTAAGAAAGCAAAACCCCGGCATCGCGGCTCAGGAGAACGTGATGTGTCCGAAGGCTGGCAGCGGCACGGGTCGCACGTCGCAGCCCGTACGCAGCGCCGCACCAGGCTCTGAGCAACAGCTCTGCAGCGGCAGCCAGGCTGCACAGCCCGTCCTCGACACAGATAGAAAAAGAGAAACAAAGAGCTTCATCGACCATTCGTGCATAGCAGCGTCGGCACTACCTTACGCAGCGGCCGTGAGAGGCTGAACGTGTCACAGCTGCATCCCTGTGTCACACCAGTAATCCTGTTCCAAGCTAACTGGCCCGGGGGGGTGCTGCACCCACCATTGCATAAAGGCAGTAAAAACCATGCCTGGTTTTACCTCTCAGGCAGCGTGGACCAGAGGCCGGCTTTGCTCCCGGGCTGCTGTCCTTGCGCTGGCGGCGTGGAGCCTCCCAAACCCGCGTCCGACACCCCGGCGCACTC
>NW_010539306.1:11757-12994 GCF_000687285.1 Phaethon lepturus | reverse complement strand
CCCAAACCCGCGTCCGACACCCCGGCGCGCTCGCACCAGCCAAGCCCGACGCGGTGCAGGCAGCCTCCGGGGCTGGGTAGCAGGAGGAGTGCAGACAGCTAAAAACAGTTCAGAAACTGCGAAACCAGGGCATCTACCAGGACACCGAGCAAGCGATGTTCTTCCTTCCAGTGATCACACGCAACCAGCGTCTCTGCATAGTCGGGGGAGAAGGAGGGTCATTCGGAGCACCCACATCACTGCTGTGCTCTGGGGGAACATCTCTATCACCTACAGAGACACTCAGAAACCAAGCCTTTAAATCGGGCGCCTAAAATCAGACAGCATAAATAACCCCTGTGTTTTTATTTACTATGTTCACTACTTTGTTATTCGGTAAATAATTTTATTTAGTAGCTCATATCAGAGAAAAAGAGTTTTAAGCAAAAATAGAGGCAGAACACCTCCTTACACATCTCAGGCTACATTGCATGATAAATTTGGCTGGCCAAGCCTTTGCCTCCAGCTACAGAGAGACCCCAGCCCACACACAGCCCTGCTGCTGGGGCTCTTGGGGTGTGCCCAGGGGAATTACACCTCCTGGGGTGGGCTGCCAGGGTCCTCACTGCCCGGTCAGACCCCCCGGCATCACACATGCTGAGTGCTGTACTTTGACATCACAGCTCTCACCAAATCATGCTCAATTTCCTCAGCATCCCCAGATCTGTATACTGCCAGGCAAGCTAATTTAAGCTTTTAAGTGTCTGCCAGAAACGGTTTCCTCCTCCCTGCCCTCAGCTTTGCTCCCCATATAAAGGCACAAGATGTTGTATCTTGAACAAACTGATGCACATCTGTAGGTCAACTGTATATTATCCTATAAATTGGGAATTACAGATCTCTCACTCTAGCCCATGACAGCAAATCCACAAAGCGATGCATCCTCTTTTCTGTTTCTCTGTACATTATGCTTGCTTAAATCCCCCAAAATGCCTCGTAATCCCCCCAGCCATGTTTCCAGAGTTACCAGCACGTACAATGCGGCCACGCAAGCCCGCAGAGCTGGGCTCCCCAAAGCTCCAGACGTCTGCAGAAGGACTGACTGCCTCCCCTGCCGCTTGGCCAAGCAGCGACACGACGCGGTGGCTCTGCCAGAGCCACGGTGGGAAGGAGGGAGCTGCACTACAGGGCTTGAAAGGGCTGCGTCACGTCCCTTCCCTTCCAAACCCATCAGGAGCTCGAGCGAATCCCCTGATCC
>NW_010539306.1:561-11743 GCF_000687285.1 Phaethon lepturus | reverse complement strand
TGGGGGCCGGGGGCAGCCGAGAGCCATGAAGGCTGTTTCAGCCGCTCTGTGCTCATGGTGCTCAGCCGTGGGTATCCGGGACGGCACAGGTTAACGGGCTGCCCGTGTTCCCTAATCCTCGCCAGCAAACTCTGCCAGGAATGATTACTAGCCCTCGACAAAGGTCATGCTCTTTCAGGGCTCCCTGCTTGTTGCATTGGGATGTGTTTTCCTTACACTCGCATGCAGCTGCCCAGGACGCCGCTATTTCCATGCACTTTATTTCTGACAAAGCATTTCTGTCGGTAAATACCCACTGGCTGGTCCTGAGGACAGCTTTCAACACCCTCCCTGCAGCCGTGGGAGAGGAGAGGAGAGGAGGGGAGGGGAGAGGGGGGGGGGGGGGGGGGAAATAAAATCACCCAAAGTGATTCAGCTAGCTGAAATGCTGTATATAACTAGAGATATATTTATTCGTATCTTTTTTTCCTAAAGAAAATGGAAGGGGAGAGGAGAGGAGAGGAGAGGAGAGGAGAGGAGAGGAGAGGATCCAGCTAAATCCACATCCAGCCACCTGACCAGGTGGACTCTGTAGACACTGGGGACCCCCTGCACCTTGGAGGAAAGGACCCGCAGGAGCTCAGCTCGTTCTCAGATGCAGCATCTGCTCTGCAGTATGGGGGGCACGTGCACCGCACTCTTCCATCCCCACAGCTTGATCTAGCACTGGGAAGGAGAATTCATCAGTGTACTGAGTGGTTTCCGTTCCGAGCAGGCGAGGCTTAGTACTATGAGGAGGAGAAACAAAGCTTTAAAACGGAAAGCAAAGATGAAGAAACGAGTGCTTTTAAGCTGCAGGCTGCAAAGGCCAGTGCTGGGGTGCCCGTGCTCCCTGGGGACCAGGACAGCTCCTCTCCTCACGCCCACACAGCTCCGTGGGCGAGCGGGGCAGCTCCCACCTGACCTGCCACTGCCCTCGCCTGCTCTGCGATCGTTTTTCCAGGAATCTCCACTTCCTCCCTTATCTTCCCATCAAGTCTCTTCCCTGTCCTTCCATCCTCCTTTTCCCTCTCCCGGCCGCAGGATGCGATGCTCTCTCTCTTCGCCGGCGCAGAGGCCCCGTCCTCCGGCAGCAGCGGAGCTGCTTGTGTGGAGTGCTGGTGACATATTGTGGCTGGGCTGGTTAATCACACGTATTCCCAAGAGTGTTAAAGCTGGTTGGGCACGAGATCTGATCTGGCACGTAGTATTCTGCCCCCCAAAACCTGGACGTGCCAGCGAGGGCTGTGGTTATCCACCTGCTATAGGCTTAGCCTTTCTGGTATGGTTACAGGTTGAAGTCTGAAAGGTCTATATACTATTATACACTACCGATGTGTAATTATATACATGCACGGAGTATTATTTAATACGCTATCTTGACTTCAAAAATATTCTGATTTAAGCTCGCACCTGATGATATTTACATATAAAATTCTCAGCTTACCACTGCCTACAGGCCCTGCAGTTCAGTAACACTCTTAATTAAGGCCCTGGTGGGGCTGGGTGTTTAAGACTGTGCTTGAATCTATTGACTTAATAAAATACGCTTAAATATTTATTGCTGACCAGTGCAGGTAGGTGTGGGTAATCCACTCCATTCACACTGCTCCTATGCGCTTCTGGGGCAGACCCTGGCTTTGTGTTCGCGTATCACCAAACAGAACGGTGGGGCCAGGCTCTCCGGCACCACAAGTAAGACGATAATCGTTTAACCGACATCATTATACTAATTTAAGGCAAAAGGACTTCTTGCATGCTAAAGCACGTGCATAAGTTGTTATCAATTTATTTATTAATTGTTATCAATTGTTCTAGCCTGTGTTTATGGACTTGACCAACCCAGAGCAGATATGCCCCACGTCAGCAGGTCGATGGCAGCTGCGGCGCCTGCGAGCGCTTCCAGCAGAACTCATTCGGGCTACAGCATAGCTGCACAGCGGTACCCAGAAAAAATGCAAGTCCTTCCTTGTGCCCTCATGCCAAGCTGACATTTCAGAACTGCGATATCAAGTCGTTTAAATGCTGCCAGTTTTTGCAGCATCTCATTTATCCTTTAATAGTATACTTACTTTTTTCTCAGAAGAGAGTGGTGTCTAATCATGTCAGGATTTTCTTAAGTAATTCTGCCTCAGGGTAAAGAGTATTTTTTTATACAACAGCGATGGATCTATATGGCTTTAAGAGGCCAATTCTCCTAACACTCAGGGCCTGGCTTAGAGGAGGCTCCTGAACTGATTCTGTCAAAAAGGGTTTGCGTTTTCTTCAGGGCAAGTTAGAACAGGGAAAAAACCTAAATGTGTTTTGACATTTGTATTTCGAGTGTTATCTGTCAAATATGCCAGGACCAGATCACAAATTTCCTGAAGATTGTCATGGCTATCCAGCCTATCAATAGCAATCTGGAGCTCATCTGCGATCCAGGCAGAAGGGCGCGTTGATAGAGTGCGATGACAGACTTCGCGTTAGGACGGAGGAGGAATGGGGCCAGCTAACGGCATCTTTAGAACTGCACATGGGTCTTCTCGCTAAGCGAGGTCTGACAGGCCAGTTTGCAAAAACCAGAGAGGAAACAAAAACCAGGAGGTTGCCCAAGGCCACGGCCGCGCTACCTGGAGCTGATCAGTGGCTTCGTCACACAAGCCGTTCGTCCCTCACATTTTCTGGCACTGTGGGCAAAATTACTCTGTCAGGAAGCCTTGATTTTTCAGTTCGTATTTATACGCGGTTTTGGAGCAGCAGCTCTCTTCCAGCCCCCAATGCTCTGGAACCAGCTAGGGGCAGAGGGACTATGCAGGGAAAGGCAAGCAACGCCACCGGGGCTGCGGGATGCTGAGGAGCGGAGCCGTCCCAGGACGGGCATCCCCACCTCCCGCAGAGCCCCAGCCCTGGCACTGGCTGCAGTACCCGGCCTGGGTACCTGCTCCGGCAGGACAAACAGCGCTTACGGAGGATATCCAAGAGCAGCCTTGCATATGGCCATTCAAAATCAGCAGCAGCAGAGGACAGAGGCTGCTTAGATTTTACATTGCTTCATCTATTTAGTGCCCCAAGTTCGTTATTGATTCCACCTCTGACATTACACAAAAGCGCCCATTGACTACAGGACCATTTAGGATGATTTCTGATACTCCAGCAGCATCAAATTAGATCTGCTTCAAGGTGATCTGCCAGCTCTGCCTCTCCATCACACAGCGCGTGGCGTTTCCGATGCACCCCATTCTAATACTCCGTTTTAATACCATGCAGAGAGGAGATCTGCAGGTCCCGTTATTATATG
The DNA here is from genome assembly GCF_000687285.1 of Phaethon lepturus. Classification (NCBI taxonomy): domain Eukaryota; kingdom Metazoa; phylum Chordata; class Aves; order Phaethontiformes; family Phaethontidae; genus Phaethon; species Phaethon lepturus. The sequence goes on along the minus strand of NW_010539306.1, from coordinate 8,445 downwards.
AAATTAAAATTCATTGTGCTGGTTACATTCCTCGGTTTAATGTATTGGCACTGCTAGCAAAACAGTGAGAGCGCAGTGAACGCAAGATGCCACGCGTTGTATTAGCCACATTGATTTGTAGACAAGGAATGCACAAATTGATGGCACATTGTACTCTAACATTATAACGAAAATGCCAATGAAATGTAATGCTGTGTAGCGAGACGTGACTTGTTCCTGGGCATATTAATAGGCTGAATTGGGGGGAAAAGGTGTTGGCGTGTTTGTTGCCGAATGTTCTCGAGACTCCGCGTAGTAAAGTGATGCTGGTCTGTTTGACCACGGGTGACAATATCCTTGCTGAGATCGTGCTTGTCCCAAGGTTTTCCAGGGATCGTCAATACCCTGAGTCCTGCTACAGATGCTGTCAACCATTTAATTATGGATGCTTAATCACTGGTGGTGGATTAGCCCCTGGTCTCCTCCAAACACAAGCATGTACGTGCAGCAAAAGCTGAGTTTCAGCGCCCAGGCAGCGAGCTCCCAGGTAGCTTCGATTTCCCATAAGGTTGTCCCTGCCTGATGAATACCCTTCAGTCACATCCAGGTGGGTGGGAACAGGATTCAGTAGGTGTTTGCTTCTCACACAGTGAATCCTTCTTCAGAGCCAGGGCAGGGCCTGGCCCGCAGGGAATATTCTGCGGTGGACTGTATTTTTGCAGGGCTTGAGAGATCACTTGAGCATACAATAAGCTGAGGGACCCGTTCAACGTGCAGTATTGCAGGAGGCACCAGGATCCTGTGCCATATGACATGGAGCATATGTGCCATATGCATCTCACCTCCTCCAGGGTTTCTGGGAAGGATGCTCTGCGAAGTATTGAATCTTAAAACCACTTGACGCTCAGCACCAGCCCCTCTTTTCCCTCCCAGTTTAATTCCAACCTAGTCCTGGTAGCTCCTGCCCCTGCAACCTCTGACTTACACTGCACACAAACACTAAGCTGTTGTAATCCTTCCTCGCCAGTGCGTCAAGATATTAATCACTGACACCGCGAACAGGAATCATTGGCCACCACAAGATTGATGGAGTCCCTGGAGGGTAGGTGGGATGGCAAGGTGGTACACAGAATGACTCTTAAAATATAGCTACCATCTATTTCATAGTATTGGTAGATTTGAATATCAGCTGTGTACCTGTTATGAATAGTTTACTAAATTTAAGGAACAGTTAATACTCGTGTTTTGGCTGTAATTCCAGTTTCCTACCAAAATCTAAAGTCTTCTGAATCCTATGTCAATGCTGACATAAACAGCTCCTGTTTCTACATTCAAAAGAAGCAAAAATAGCTCATCAATCACAAGGAAGTATAAAGGGTAGATTCATTTTTTAGCATCACCAGAATGCCAGAGCCAGGATATAGAAACAGATCCGAGTGCTATGGCACGGCCCCATCACCTGTGCTGCTGGGAGGCATTGCTGCAGAGCAGAATAGAGACTCTTTTTTTTTTTTTTTCTTTTTTTGTGTGTGTATTGTGGAATGAGAGGGTTTTACAGGCATCATAGCCACTGGGAATAAGCTGCACAGGGCAGTAAGGGGCAGTTTGGCGAGGCGGCAGGAGCAGCCCCAGAGAGCAGCAGGGACGCTTGCTGGAGCTATAAGCCAGACGGCCCCGGGCAGGAGCAGCCCGAGCACTCAGCCCTGGAACAGGGATCGGCACTCCTGCTCTGAAAAGGCTCCCGGCTCATCCCAGTGCGGCTGGAAACCCCCAGCCAGCCCTACAGCTCCCAGAGCTGCCCCGACGTCAGCCCAGCACCGGCCTCCGGGCCCACCCGAACATGCCCGCGAGTTGTGTGCTGACCTCCAGAGAGATGTGCCAGCGGTGGGGAGGGCACCGACAGCCTAAAGGAAAAATCAGGGCCAGGGCTGGGCATTTTGGGACATCTCATGTCACCAGATCCCCATACCGTCTTCTCCCAGTTTCAGAAGTGGCCCCTCACCCAAGATCCCAGGATGTAAACCCCAAGGAGCAGGGCTGGTCCCACTTCAGGAACTCGCTTCTGCCAGAGCATCAACCAGGTTGAAAACGATGCTGACCACTAGATGCCCCGGCTGTCCTTCTGTCCAGCTGCAAATGCACACAACGCAAGTTCCCTTTAGAGACGAAATCACGTCAATAAGACAACTCCAGAAATCCTCAGCAAGGTCATCCCAGGACACTCCGTAACCACCTCTAGTACCTTGCTAATGGGTCACAAATATTTAAATCACATACTAGCTTTCTCACTAGCTACTTGCAAAGCACCCAGATCAGTGGGAGACACGGGCTCTGCAGCCCACCAGGGAGGTATCAACCTGCTGGGCAGCGCAGAGCTCGTTCCTCATGGTGAAGAGGAACAGGGGACGAAGGGGTGTCCAGCAGCGTGCCAAGAGCTGGGTGCCCAGCGCCCTGTGCCAGTGCAGGGCCAGCCTCGCGGGCTGGGACACGGTCCTGGTCTGCTCTGCCATGGCTGAGCTGAGCTGGGTACTCGCAGAGGTGCTTTGGTATCTGCTTGAAAATACATTAAAGCCCTCCCTCTTGATGGACACATTTGCAGTATAAATAGTTATGTCCTCTTTATTTCACTCTGAGGTTTAATTAATATATAAATCAAACGCTTATAAAACTCACAAATGCTTGGGAAGATGTAAAATTTAATTAGTTTGCCCACACAACTCCATATGTCAACTGTTAGCTCAATTACTCTTTGCCATGAAATACTGACTGCACTTTCCCATATTAGTAATTTCCCTCTATCTTGGAGTCACGGTTAATCAACACCCTGAACTCAACACACACACCCGTGTTAAATTAAATATTGAGCACAAGGAGCGAGAGCCTCCTTAATGAAATCACAGCTGGATTTTCCTCAGAAACGAGATCCTCACGCAATATTGGGGCAGATGATAATCTCTGGGGCACAGGGCGGGTTATCGCCTCGCTCCGGGATGCGCTACCGGCCCGGCTCGCAGGAGGTGCACCGCCATGCTCGTGCTCTCGCATGGACGGCTGGAGGAAATACGTCTCTGCCCGGGTTTTCTCGGGAAAGGAGAGGGATGGGGCAGGGAGCAGGGGGAACGAGGGAAGGCCGGAGGTGCTGCATACAGCAGGGATGGGTGGGAAGGGGCAGGCAATAGCTGGGCTGCGATCGGCTCACACGCGTGTGAAGTGCAGGTGTGCAGCAGTTAAAGACAGTGGTGATCTACCAGCGTATACATTAAATACACATTAAAAGCACATTTAGGTCAGCCCCAGTCTGGCAGCGAGAGTCAGTACAAACGGGATGCGCTAAACCATTTCGCCGCCTTCAGGAGAACTCCTTTGGAATAAAGATGCCTCTGACTCGAAAAAATACTTCCAGTTCTTATTGTTCCCATTTGTGCCGCTTGCCTATATATAATTTTCCTGCTTGTGCTGTGAACACAGACTATTCATTTTCCCTAAAACTATTCTCTTACCCATTTTGCTTTCAACAGCTGGTGCAGAGCAGAGCCTGGCCGCGGCCAGCGTGCACGAGCTACCAGCACTGCCCGTCCCCGTGGCTCCTGCTCGGAGCCGGTTGCACCGGGCTTGTACAGTCCCGAAACGATCCCACTCGCCTCTCTTCCCAAGGCAAGGGCCCGCTCGTCACTAACTCCCTGGTTCGCCCCCGGGGTTTGGGTTTTGCTCCCCTCCCTGTAAGGGGGGAGCTGCAGACCTCGCTGAGGCGATGCTGGGAAGGTGTAAGCTGTGGGTCAAGCCCTCCCAGTTTACCACAGGTAGTTCAAATCTCCCCCAAGCCCATGAGATCAGGTGAGAGCCCCAGTTCCCTGTGCACTGTGACCGTTTCTTAAAAAAAAAATATTATTATTTCAAGCGTAAAATCACTTGGGGGGTAGTTTTGGGGTTTTTTTAAGCTGTCCTGATATAAACAGAAGTGGAGCCCAGATGCAAAATAAAACAATTTTCATCCTCTAACTTCTTTCTTCAGGCAATCAGCTTGTTTCTTTAATTCAAATTAGTTCTTCATATTCAAGTCTCATTTTATTTAATCTTCTTTTTCAATTAAATTCAATTGTCTGTGATCTTCTTAACTTCCTATGCTTCCCTGCATGGCTAATACAAACAGATTTTGCATTTGTCCCTTTCACTTTCCTCTTTTTTTTTCCCCAAGCTGGTGACACGTCAGAGACGTTTTTCCAGCAGGGACAAACAGGTGAGAGCAGAGCCACGGCTCACTCTGATCCTGAAGCACATCTGCGTTGCCCAACCACAAGAAATGGCTACTAAAGCAGCATTGCCGGGAGGGGGGATATGGTTTCCACCGGCCGGTTGTCTCTGCTTGATGTCGGGGCGTTCGTGCTCCCCGTGGGCAGGGAGGAAAGCCGGAGCCGTGGGGCGGCGAGGCTGGGGCAGGGTCTCCACCGTCGCCGGCCAGCGCTGGGTTAGAGGGAAAGGAGCGTGCCTCTGCTTTTTGAAGTGTCCTTTCAAAACACAGCCTTTATTTCTAGAGGATTAAAAGGAACTGTTTCATGAAAGGCATGGTGTTAAACACGGGTTGCAGTACCTGGGGAGTTCAGACCAACTCAGACTCCTGATTTCAAGTGTCCAATGTTCAACGCATTGCAATGCCTGAGACGGAGCCGCAGGGTAGCTCCAAGCTACATATAAGATGTTTTTTTTCTTAATAAACCCTTTCACAGAGCTTTTCCCAGGACACCCAGCACTCCGGACCCACAGGCACAGCCCACTGCCCCACACTGGGTCCAAACTCGTCCCTCCTGCGAGCCGTGCACCAACGCTGAAGTCCCAGTCGGGTCGCTGCAGCCAGCTCCTACCCCTGGTCAGGACGGAGGGACCTGAGGAAAATCGGGGCCATTTGACACGGGGGCAAGCAGGGAGGAGAACTTTTGGGATAGTTTTGACCATGGCTGTGAAGCACCCAGGGAGCAGAGTGAGGAGGCGGTGCTGGGAGGCCCTTCCCTTGGAGATGGTGAAGCCACCACCCATCAAGAACATGGCTGGCAGCGGGCAGGCTTCGGACAGCGCTTAGAAAGGGATAAAGTCGGGAAAGCAGCCAAAGGGTAAACCTCAACGTGTACAGAGGTGATGTATATTGTCAGCCACATCTTTATCCAGTCACTTCTCTGATGCAGAAGTGTGGTGGTCCTGCCCTGGCCAGTGGCCACCAGACCCGGCACTGGCGGGGAAGATGCTCCTGTGGGATTTGCTCGGTTATTGCATTTATTGCTGTAGCAAAGCCTGGCTGTTTCACCATCGGTGTCGTCACGATGCTTTCAGCGCTTCTGGAAAGGTTACAGGAACCAGAGGACCCATGATCAGGTGAGAAATTCGGTTTCCACCATCTTTTTTAAATACTAATAAATGCTTGGCCTCTCTGGTTATTATAAAAAGCTAGAAGGAGCCCCCAAGTGTATTTCAAAGACAGAAAGACCAGAAGGCAAAGAAAAAAGGCCCCCAATTTTATTATTTTGTGTAATTGGAGAGCAGACGCTGTCTGTAGCATGCTGCCATTGGGGACTCTGGATTTCTAATAAGAAATCCATGGGGGAATTATATGCTGTTTCAGTGGTGTTGTGGCTGATTTACAGGGATGCACCTGGAGCCAGAATCCATGCCCCAAGTCGTTGTACTTCACCGAAAGCAAAAAATTTAGGTGCCGTTTGTAAATCCCTGCAAAAACTAGGTTTACAGTGGAAATGGCAATAGTCCCTTAATTATAGCAGTGCTTGTGGGAGCTGTGATAATTAGGAGTTTCTGGTGTTCTGGAAATCAAAGTGGTTTCTATTCTCTTCTTTAATTAATTCAGGCTTTTATGTATGAAAGAGGAGATAAATTAAGGTTCTGCTCTGGGCAAAGTGCAACGATGCTAGTGCAGTCCCTGGCAGGGTGAAGCCACCGGACCCCAGGATTTGGGCGATGTTCCTCGTGCTGCAGCATCCCCGGCCTCCCATTCTCGATATTTCAGGAAAATTAAGGCAAAAAGCCAGAGGGAGATGTGCCCCGGGCAGGACTCGCCATGTCACACACATATCACAGGGACCTGCTGCACGGGGACGCGTGTCCGTGTTTCCCGGGCAGAGGACAGACGGCCTGCCAGCGGGAATTCATGTGCGGCAGATAACAGACACCCAGCATTATCACCTCCCCCACTGGAAAGGGTGAGTCAAGCTGCGTAAAAATCATAGGATTGGTATAAAATCATGATCTTTTTTTGTTTGTTTGTTTAAAACAAATTAATGTTATAGGTCCCTTTTATTTCACCCTGGGAGGGGCTGGTTTTTGGAGGTTTTCTCCAGCAAACACCTACGGCTGGGAAATGACATTGAAAATCCATGTGACTCTTAGACAGCAATATGGGATTTGTGGTAAAATCATGCGATATGACCACAGTGGATGCCTTCATGACGTGAAACTGCACATGTACGGATGGCAGAGAGAGGTTTTTAGCTGTCTGTAAAGCCTCCAGCTGGTGGGATGACCTCGGTGCTGGAAACAGGAGCATCTGCCATCCACTGGAGCTGAAGGTGGCAGCCCAAGCCAGTATATTGCGAGTAAGCCACACAGCTAATTAATCAAATCCAGCCCTGACAATTTTATCAATGTTATCACTGCCTGGAAACGACCCTTTATGTCGAAGTCTGGTTTTAGATCCAATAAATCAGGACCCATCCTGGACCCAGGGTGGGACATCTCCACGCCGCATCATTCCCCAGGCAGTGAATTCTGCTGCGGGTTCCCAGACCATGGGCTCAGCAATAGAGCCGTGCCCCAGAGCAGCTTTCTGTTGGATTAAACCATTCTCCCGGAAAGAAACTGCGTTTCAACATCTTCCCTCTTTCATTTTTGGTCTTTTTCTCCTTCTCCTACTAGATGGCGCCCGCAGGACGGGCGGAGACGCGCCCCGGCAGCGTCAGCGCGGAGCATCTCCACCGGGTCCCCTCCGCGACGGGCTGATAAATGACATTTTTCTCTGAAAAGCCAGGCAGCTGCGAAAGCGATAACCTGAAAGCCGATTAGCAGCAGGAAGCCCATTTTCTGGTAGTGCTGTGTTAAACTCGGCTTTCCGACCGACTTCCCTGGGGGATGCTGCCAGACCCCCTGGGGGGTCTGGGCCCGGCCAGAAGCTGAATCTGGGGTGCTCCGGGGGTGTGTAAGCCCTGCACAGCCGTGCTGCCAGGGTGCTCAGGGGGACGCTCGGGCTGGAAGTGCCCAGCACGGCTGTGCAATCACCCACACTCAGCCACATCTCACCTCAACAGCCTGCTACAAAATTCAGGCATTTCACTGGCATTTCTGGATCATCTGCAGGAGACACGCAGCTGATGGTGGGGAGCAGGCAGGCAGTGTCGGTGTGGACCCCCATTGATTTTTAGCACCCTACAGCCCCCATCACCCCTGCACAGCACCCGGCTGGGAGGAGGGCTGTGGGATATGGTACGTCCCTCCCCAACTGGGACACTCTGGGACGGACACGGCAGCACTTTGCCCTGCCTGCAGCCTGCCCACAAGCTGCTCCCCTCTGCCTGCTCCCTCCTTCCAGCTCCGTAAGGATATGGCCAGATCTGTCCCTGGCACCATCAGGATTCAGCATGACCCCCAGTACTTCCAAATATCCCCAGCAGAGTCAAGGGACAACACAAGCTACTTCTTCTTCACCCACCGCAGATGCTGTCTGCCCAACTCCAGCTTCACAGAGCCATCGCAGCTCCCCAGCTCCCCCCACCCCATTTTTGCAGCCCACGGCACATGCTCTCTGTTTCACAACCACACCGAATTAATTTCTGGCCTCCGCTCGCTGGCAATAATTAACCACACACCCCCAATTCTACCTCTCCTGCATTGTACACACACCTTTCCAGC
>NW_010539306.1:0-376 GCF_000687285.1 Phaethon lepturus | reverse complement strand
CCAGCCTCTCGGCTCCTTTCCGGGCTCAGCGGTTCTTGCACCACCGTGCCACGTGCCTGTCCGGAGCGCCGCCCCGGCAAACCTGCCTAACGCTCCTGTTGTGCTTATAACCCAATTTCCCGACCCACACGGTATCACTGGGTCCCAAGAAAGCAGCTTCCAGCACAAAACTCAGCTCTGGAAAGGTCGCAGGAGGGGCTACATCTACCGACCACCCTGCCAGACAGGCTTGGTTTGCAGACGGTGAGTTTGCCACTTACGGCCCCTGGATTTCAGGGGAAAGCGGAGCCGCTCCCTCGCTGTGACCCTGGGGGTGGCACGGTGAGACAATGTCCCCGAGCTCTGCTTTTGTCATGGTTTTTGCTCAGGTGCAGCC
>NW_010539305.1:23501-23779 GCF_000687285.1 Phaethon lepturus | reverse complement strand
ACGCGGGGCGAGAGCTGGAGCTGTTCTGGGAGGACTGCGGGCGCTGCGTCTGCGCCCTCTGCCCGGCCCTGGGCCCGCACCACGGACACCGTGCTTTCCTCCTTGCCCCACGCCGTCCGGCACAAGCAGGTGAGCGCCGCGGACGGGCACTGGGCGATGTCTCTGGGGAATGCCCGGCCCTGCCTGGCCTGTGCCTCTCGCAAAGCCTTGCGTGTCCTGGGCAGCCGAGCCTTGCGGCGGGGGCTTTTTCTGAGATATCAGCTCCCGCGCGGGGGGCG
>NW_010539305.1:0-23426 GCF_000687285.1 Phaethon lepturus | reverse complement strand
TGTGTCTTGCCGATTTTTCCTAATTTTTGGGACTTGTGCAGTTGGGTTTTCTTTTGCCAGGGTGAGATGGTGGCAGCTGTGTGTGCAGTGGGCAGCAGCAGGCTGAGTATCTTCAGCCTTTGGCCTTGCTTTTCTTGCATTATAAACAGCTTCTGGAGCTCAGGTTTTGTTGCCACATCAATTTTGTAAGCTGTACCGGCTAGCAGAACAAAGTTTCTCTACAGCTGCTTTGTAAATTTCATATGGACAGGGGCCAGCTTGCTGTCACTACAGCCGAACATGGTTCATGCATGAGAAGGAGAGAGTTAGCCAGTCACACGCCAAGCACACACATAACAGGAGTATAAATCAAGGGACAATGGGGAGGTGACATTCACTGTCAGGTCACATGCAGCATTTTCTCCTCACACCTTGTGTGGGGAATCAGAGGAGCTTGGTTGCCCAGTGGGACTTTTTCATTGCCAGGCTGGAAGTACCTTTGACAGGAACATGGGTGCCACAGGGGAAGGGGAAAGGCCATTACTGTTTAATCCCCTTTGCCTATTGCTGCAGCTTGCTAGACCATAGGGAGTCCCTATGCACAGAACCTGTTATCTGACAACTCCTTAGGGATGGAGAGCACACATTATGGGTTAACCCTTCTAGGAAGCTAAGCATCACACAGCTGCCTACTCACTCCCCCTCCCCAGTGGGACAGGGGAAGAGGAGAGGAAGACTACAACCAAGAAAACTCATAGGTTGTGATAAAAATAGTTTAATAAGCAAAGGAGAAGTGGAAGAAGAGAGAAAGAGAACAAAACAAGTGATGCAAAGGCTGTCTCTCATGCCCTCCCACAGGTTAGACCAGTGCTCAGCCAGTGCCTGAGCCAAAGATGGCTAACCCACCTAACACTCCTCCTCTCTGTTTTGTTGCTGAGCATGATGTTATATGGCATGGGATATCTTTTTGGTTAGTTCAGGTCATCTGCCTGCTTGTGTCCCCTCCCAACCTCTTGTGCACTCACAGTATAGTCACATCTAAAACATAGGACCATACAAGCTGCTATGAGGAAAACTAACTCTATTCCAGCCGCAACCAGCACTGGAGTTCTTCCCTAAGCTTTTTTTATTCATCCCAGTCTAGCTGTCCATTGAGCAGCCCCAGGAGGCTTTGCAAGTTTGACCAATACATCCTGCTTGTGCTATGTTGTGCTCCAGAGAGCCTGCCAGGAGGCTTGCTGAGGCCTGCATGCTGTGGTGCTAAGCCTGGGAGGCTTAAAAAGTAGTAACACAGAGGTTTGATGTCCAGGAGCTTTTTTTTTATTTCCTCCACAATTTCAGAGAGCTCCCTGCCCCTTCTCTGGTATTTTGGAGCAGTGTTATTAGGAAGTTTCCTAGTTCCCACAGATAGTGAGCAGATGTAGGTCATGCTAAATTCCTCTGGCATTTTATTGCACTTCATGTTCACTGTTCACCCAGTACAAGGGCAGAGGGCAACACACTAGACGGCAAGTAAACAGGAGCACAGGGGAAGACCACTGAAGATGTCAGAGCAACTCAGAGTATGTTCCTTCCTCCTGGTATACTTTCATCCAAAGTGTCCCCCTTGAAGCTGGGAAATCACTGCAGTGTTTGCATTCCCCTCATGACACCGGGGCAATGTGTGGATGCAGGTATTGTACTGTGGCCCCCTGATTTGAGCCAGGGTAGCATGAACAGGGCAACAAGTTATGCTGGTTCCCTGAGGGTCTCTTGGACACAGGGGTCAGATAGTATCGATAACCAGTTATTTGTGTCTGTGGCAAAATAGGAAGTGCGTACGATGGAAACTTGAGTCCCTGTCCTTAGGAAGTCGTTGCTGACATCTACTGGTTGAGAGCTGCAGAGGTTTCGGGCACTAACTATCAAAAGTACTAGGCTAGGAGATGATATTTTGACTAGTGATTTTGTTTGCTGGGGGCAGTTGTTCAGTGCAGCCCCTGTGATGTGACATCAACCAGGCAGCATGTGAGAATCCTCCTTAGATCCTAGCTGTGGGTACTAAGAAGAGATGAGAACCATTGTGTGAGGTCCATCAGCTTGTTCATTCCTGGATCTAAGGTTGTATAAAATCATCTGGAAGGACACTCTCTGTGCTCCTGAATGCAGGACACAGGGTCAGCATGCTGTGCACTTGATATGAGTCCTGTGAGTCTGACTGGCGCTAGAAGTCTCATCTCTCAGAAATTCTTGCTTTTACAGTGTTTTCACTCAAGAGAGTTGGGGCATCCAGGCAATCCCTAAAGGAATATTTTTGGAGTTGGTTCCTCAGGGTGAATGACATGGGTTGCCTACCAGTTTTGCAGACACAGTGTCTCCACTGCTAGGAAGTGGCTCTTTCATTCATCTCTGTAAAGAAAGTAATACTTAACCAAAAATGCTTGGGGTTAACATAAGTATTTGCATATGATCACTGTTGTGAGGGAGTGAATGTCTGAGGTGACGTGCTTTACTAGCAGAGAAAGAAGACTGGGTTTTGCTCTGTAGTCTTTGTCATTGTCAGTCTTTGAGGAAGGGAAAGAGGTCTAGGCTGCAAAATATACTGAGGAAGGCTGCTACCTAGTAGAACTTCTGTATCTTGAAGTTGTGCAGAACCCTTCTGGACCTTCAGGGGCTGGAAGATTGTGGCTGGAATGGATGGCATAAGATGAGTGTCTTGCTCCATGCAAGAACATTTATCTGCTTGCATGAATATGCCTGTGCCAAGGGACTTCAAGATGCAGAGTCTCTGGCTTTTGCTAAAAACCCATTTTCTTCTGACTCTGTCATAATCAAATGACATATTGTATGTGTTTTCAAAGGAGGCACGTCAGAAATGCAAACTCTTGCCCATGAAGCAACACTTATGCTCAGTTCGTCAACTCTGCAGAGTTTAAATGCCATGCTGACCTGGGGATGTTGCAGTGAGCTGGTACATGTGCAAGCAGATGCTCTTGACTAGGTCCCAACTACAGAACAGGACTCTGGTAAGAGCTACAGCACTGCACCTAGCTTATCTGGCATTTACTGAGAGGCTCTGTTATAACACTAGTGCAGTGAGAGCATGGGGAAGCATTGCCTGAATCCTTACTAATGGTACTTACGACAAAAATGCATCACCAAGTGCACCAAGACTGTTCAACCTGCTGGACAGAGGACAGCCAGCTTCAGAGGGCTGAGTGTGAGAAACTGTGGGGCTAGACACAACAGAACATTAACTGTGCTGTGCTACTCAGTGCATCTCAGGGCACACAACAAGTGTAACAGATACTGTGATCACCAGCTAAGCTAATAATATTTGTTGTTGCAGGCATTGAGACTACAGTATCACTGTACGATAATGGCGTATTTCTGATTGCTCTTTTGTACACTGGGAAACACCCTGACCTTTCACTGGATTTTGACTCTAGACAGAGCTTCCTACTAGTCCTCTGAATAAAAGTACTTGGTTAGCTGTCCTTCAGCTGCTAAATGCACGAACATGTAGTCTTGAAATGCACAGTGCCTTAGATTTAAAGATGAAAGTGTTTTTTTCAGCATATGTTTCCCTGTTCCTTATGGAGGTGGTACTAATTTGCACAGCTCTCTGAATCTTACCAGTATAACTACCAGGGGCAGGTGAAATGTTGAAATCCTTATGTATCTTCACTACTGGCCTTAATAAGCCTCATAAACTGATTATTTCAGTGACATTTTCCCCTATATTGAAAGCAAGCTGGATACCGATTTCTGTCTTTTACAGCTGTTGTTATGAAATGGTGTTTTATTTTGTTTCATTGCTGTATAGGAATTTATGGCATTGTGTTTGAAGGATTTAGAAGAGAGAAAAGAGCAAGAAGCTGGTAACAGGAGCGTAGAGCAGGCTGCTGATGATCTGAAGGTAAAGCATGGTTTGCTTTTCCACTGGATGGTCATTTTCCAAGGGGAGACATTTTTGCTTTCTCTGTAACTGTTCAAAGACCCAGGCAGCTATTGCTTCTCAGGAAGACAGTGTATTCCCTGTATCCATCACAACATATTACTATCAAAGGGAGATTGGCCTGGCCCTCACTCCCTGATGAGCTGAACACCTCTGGAAGAACAATGTTCAAATCTTTGTGCAGAGGAATAGTAAATAGCCCCAGCTGCGTATGTTATTCTAGCTTCACTGATGTATGTTATTGCACTGAACTGCATTATTGAACAGTCTGACTTCAGAGTTAAGTAAACACAAGAACAGCTCTATTGATTCTGTCTTAAGAATGGGAATGTATGCTAAGCTCCACCTCATTTATAGAGCATGAAATGCTCTAAGGAGCATTCTAAGCATCTCTGTTACAGAAATGTTAGTAAGAGCTGGAGGGAGCTTTTAGAGGTTTGAGGACATTGTGGTTTGATGTCACTTCATTTTGGAGTCTTTCTTTTCCTAGCAGCTTCGTGTCCCCTGGTTGCTTTAAAAGGGGGCAAAGTGTGGCTACCAAAGGACCAGGTCTACTGCTTGAAGCAGTTAGTAACTGGCCCTGCTACATTCCAGATGAAAACAGCAGTTTTTGCATAAATAAGCATCTGGAATCTGTCCTGAAGCTTTTCCATCCAGGACATCAGCAGGTAAATCCTGGCTGCACTCCCTTAAGGGTAAACACCTATTTCTCAAGAGATGCAGCAAGTCAGTAAAAGCCTATGAGAGAAATGCCTGAGATGTTAATGGTCTGTTGAGTATGGGGGACACACTCTTCTGCTTCATCTATAGGCACATGCCATTATGAGCAAAAGGCAGCTGTCAGACAAAGTGACTAAGCTCCATTTACTGCTTTGGGAAGAGGAGAGTCTGGCAAAAAACTTCATTGATGAAAAGACTCAGCAAGCCCTGGAAGCACATCAGCAGCAGCTGGAATCCTGTCGAGAAAAGCTTGCAGCCCTGGAGACCTCACAACGAATCAGACAAATACAACAGCAATGTGATCCTATTCAGTTGCTGGAGGTGGTGTTGTATGGCCTCTTTCTACCCCTCATAGTCCTTGGTAAACTGCTCTAGCGATCTCCTCTGTTGATCCTTCTATATGTAAGCAGCATCTTTCTCACTGCTTTTTAGTCTTCTTTTGTTGGTATTTTGATGAACCTGTTTGGTTTCTGATTTTTTAGCTGTTAGGTGTTCCTGTTATGGCATTGACTTCAGGTCTGTATGACATTCATGTTAATTTTAAGCACATATGGAACAGAGTTATAAGTGTCTCTCAATCTTGAAGATAAACACTGTATCAGGTCTTTCCTTATGCAGTGTAATACGAAGGTCTGAGGAAAGGCAGCCCTCTTGGGAACCTTAGGAAGAAGGACTAAATTGTCTCATTTCTTTAATCACAAGAGAGCCTTATCACCCTGAGCAATAGCCATCATTTTACTGAAGGAGGCAGTGTTTCTCTTTTTGCCTACAGATAAATGTCAGCCACTTTCCTAATGATCTTCTTCACCTCCCTTGGGAAGGATGTGTTGCCACATGCTTACAGCCAGACACAAGCCAAAGCATGCCATTCTTCATGGGAAGGCCTGTCATGCATTTTTACGTCCTTGTAACTTAGCAAACTTGAGACTTTGCATTGTTGTGAGTGATAATGGCCCTGGCATTCTGCTGTGTGTGCTAGCAACATACCTCCACGTGGGAAGCTGCTCTTCATGGTTTTGGAGAGATTTTTTTTGTGGGGAAGGTTGGATTTTGTTCTTTAGATTGCTTTTAAAATTTAGTGGTTTAATTTTCCCACTGTTGGGATTTCCCACAAAGGGTCTTAGCCAGGTTAAACTCATTTGCATCTTAGTGTGTCCTGGAGGGCACTGTTTTAACCATGACTGCTGGATGCTCCATCTCAGGGGCAGCCCCTGGCTGTACTGGCCAGAGGAGCTAATGGGCAGGCTAATGAGCTAATAGGCAGGGCTTGCCTGTTATGGCCCATATATTTACCTAGTGATGGAACTGTCCTTGCTCTGTGGTGTGTGGGAGCTGGGAGGGAAGTTTCCATTCATGTCACTGTCTCTACTAATTGGAGAATTTGTCTTTCTGCCCTCAGAAGTACACAGAAATCGAGAAGGAAATACAGGAGCCCAGATACCTGTTAGAACAGCGGCATGCAATACCTCTCTCATTTGAACACATACTTAACCATTATAAGCAGTTTGTGACAATTCTTCAGTCCATTCTACATAGACCACTGGAAGCCCGGCTTAAAGAAGGTACCTGGGAGAACGCTGTGAATTTTGCTTTCTCCTGCTTTCCTTTTAAATAAAGCATGGTCTATAAGTAAGAGCAGGACTTTTTACCAAATCAGCTGGAGAAGACATCAGCTTTTCAGGCCTGGATATTGTTCTCTGACAGCATTGGTTTAACATTGCTATAGCAGTAGTGATTTAGGAATGCAACACCAACCATCACATTTCACCCAGCTACTTTTTAATAACCGCTTTTCTGAGAGTTACCACCAGGAACCATATAGCAGGGTGCTGGGGAAAATGGTCAGACCAGATCTGAAAGGCCAGTGCAGGATGTGTGGATAATTGCTAGACAGTACTGACGTGCGGAAAACAGACTCCACAATCTGTAAGATTGTAAAGTAGGTATGTTTATTCAGCGCTGGGCAGCATGGGGGGGTAGTCCCACCAAAAACCGTGTGCACACCAATGTGGCACTTACTTCAAATATATACGGCAAAGTGTTGCATATACATAAAGTTTCACAATATGCCTATACATATGCATGATCTGTCCCCGCTTCGTATTGAAATGAGTTTCAAGACGTTATTTCCATGAACTCCTCCCATCTGCGCTTGCGCAGTGCCTTCTGGTGGTGCTCGCTGAGGGTCGTGAGGATGAAGGCCGGTGGCTCCTCTTCGTCACCACTAGTAACTTGTTCTTATGCAGGCTCAGTTGCTCTTTGGTTTTCATCCAAACCACAAGGTCAGTTTCAGCCGGTTCTTGAGGCACTCTCCTGGTTCTTATCAGGGACCGTCCTTGTGAGGAGCCACAAGTCTTCTCACTCCTGTCAGTTTATCAGGAACTGTCTTTTTAAGGAACTACATATCTCCTGCTTTAGTTGCTTTACGCAATAGCTAACAAGATTTCAAACCTTATCTACTTAATAACTGCTAAGATTCCCTTAACCTCCCCTCTCAGTACCATGCAGGTGTTCTGTAGCTGCCTGACTCTGTTGTCTTCAGCTGCCTGACTCTGTTCTTGTGTGATAGAGGAGTGCTTTTTGGGGAACAGGAAGTGCGTGGGGTTGTGCTAGATTGTGTAGTCCCTTGGCAACACTGTGATACAGAAACTCCATGCTATCCAAAGAGCTTAAGATCAAAAGCATACAAGCCCTTCCCCAGCAAAAGTAAGACAGTTTGTCCCATAAAGTTGGAAAATGGAGTGTGACGGTATGACCTTCCCCGGGACATGGGTGGAATTCACACCAAAGAGGCAAAACCCAAATAACCCATTAAGCAAAATTGCCCATGGTGTTTTATTTTTAAAATCTTCTTCACAAGTACAGACAAGTTCTTCCACTGGCAGAGTCCTTAAATTGTCCCTTTTCATATCTGCTCAGATGTTTCAGCAGCCTTAATGCCACTGCAATGAAGTGTTGAAAACCATGTCTTCTGTTGATTGGTTGCTTTTCTTAAAACGTAAGTATGAACAAAGAAGCATTCTGAACACATGGCTCAATCACTGAAACAGTCAGTGAATGTGTGCTGCCACTACCTTAAAATGCTATCTTAAAAAGGTTCTGATGTTTACAGTGTTTGCGAGGAACAAGTGCTTAGCACTGCATAAAAGTTATTACCCTTTTCCATAACTCAGGTTGGGAAAGAAAGTTTACTCTCTGTCTGTGAAATCTTATCTTTTGTTTTTATTCAGAATTGCCAGTGTGTGAATGAGCTAGTGGGTAATTTAGTTTTTGAAGACTTTTCTGTTCTCCAGATCATTATGGTCTGTCTTTAATTAATGTGCTAAGGGTCAGTCTACAGGTGATCTTTTGCTCTGGTGTTGGTAGGAAAGATGTATGTTGTTTCATCTCTGTGATGGGAAGCTAATGGACATTTTCTGTGGCCTGCAGCAAATGAAGGCTGTAGCTGTTTTTGATCTCAAAGCTGTAACATTCCCTATTACCATGGTACCTGGTGGCAAAGACCTATTGTAAGAGAAGGATTGTTTTCTGGCCTGGATCCAGCCCAGTGGGGGCCATGACTGTGGCCAAGTGGACACTTGACTTCTGGCTGTTATTCAGTAGGGAGGACAAGGGACAGTACTGTGCTGGTAGAGTAGGTCAAATGATATCCCTGCACCTATAGGTTTGTGTGTTCTGGGAGAGGTATTTTTCAGTGTTGTTACCTTGTCTTGTTTCTGTGCTCAACTGAGTGAGCTTCTAAGTCCAAACACTGCAACTTTATCATTCCAAACAGGTTGTCTCAATAGGAGATGAGCAAAAAATTGTTGCACTTGTAAATGCAGCAGGTCTTAAGAAATCACAAATGCAACAAGCAAGGTTGGTCTTCCTGGGTGTGATATCATGGGTCTTTTCCAGCTTGCATCATTTTTGTGCTGGAGGATCCAGACTGAGTCAGTCACTTTGCAATTGGACCTGTTAAGGTGCTAGGACAGCCAGTCCACGTCACTGAGCACTTGCTACTGAGGGCACTGCAGCAGCATTTGGCAGGCAGTGAAGTAGGCTCCTGAGTTTCATGAATGCTGATCTGTATCTGCTTCAGGCTCCCTCTTGATGGATTCATGGAGAAAGCACTGTATTTGCTTCAGATGTGAGCAGTCACTTTAAAGGCTGAAAAGGCAATTTCTTAACTGGGTTAAAGCTAAATATGACAAACCACGTCATTAAGAGAGATATGCAGCTGCTCATAGGCCAGTGAAATTGACAAACCTTGGTCATAAATACTTGGGCTTAAAGTCACTTAAAATTTTCATCACTTAGGAAAGGTGGAATAACTGCAGTCCTCCAATAATCCAAACAACCCTAGATATTTTGCATTATTTTTCTAGTCAAATTCACATTTTGCTTCCAAACATTAGCACCTGGATGCTTTGGTTCAGCCCTTGGGTTTTTGCCCTTTTTTTAAAGCAATAGAGGTATTTCCACTTGCTTGAAGTTTAGTATTTACACATTTTACGAAAATCTAGGTTTTCAGGTAAATTTGGCTGACAGATATCACTACTTATTTGCACAGCTTTTCAAGTGCTTACTGGAAAAAGCACACACTGAAGCCAGACCTGTTAAATCCGCCCTACTTTAAGTGTCTTTTGGTCTCAGTGTCACCTAAAACTTAGCATCCCCATTGTTTACCTGCTGGAAGTAACTTGGAACAAAGACTCACTGCAGTCATTCAGAAGATAGAATCCTATAGTGTGCTGTTTTAACTGCATGAATAATTCCTGTTTGCTGTCTTTTGTCACCAACTATGTGCACAGATGTGACTTAGGACCTATTCAGGCTACATGAACACCAATAAATTTTCTGACTAAAGGGTAGTGGATGTCACAATAAGGTGTGTGAGATGTACGCTTGTAGTGGTACACTTTTGGACGTTTTAACATTGTTTGCAGACATAATACCAAAATTAAAATCATAAAGGCTTTCTTTTTGTTAAGAAAATGGTTATGCTTCAGCTAATACTCACTGCATGTACAGTGCTATTTGCTTCTCCATTTTATTGCAGTATACAGGTACATATTGCAGGGGGCAGAATATCAGCAGTGGGCTTTCTAGCACTGTGACGTGCATTTCACACATCAGCAACCCTCTTCACATGTCTTTGCCTCAAATGAAGCAACTGCTTCATTTCTGGTACCTAGGTGTATGCAGTGATTGTACCCAGAAAATCTGTTAGTTAGGCTCTATGTATAAAACAACCAATAAGGGTGCATCATCACTTCCTGTATTTTAAACATAGTTGATGTTAAGGGGCCACAGCAAGGCAAAGAGGAGGTGTGGGGTCCAGCTGTATCTCATAGTCATAACGCATGTGTACTCTTTATTTTCTGAAACATTACAGACAAGTATAGAGTGCAAGTCTTTGTTCCAGTTAACTGTGCAGTGAATGGACCATCACTCAATGCGAGATGCCTGATCTCTCTTACAAGCATTGTAATAGTAGGCTACAGTGCTGGTGCTCTTTCACAGTGATTCCTTATTTAGCCTCCCCTGCTCATGGCAGGAAATCCTGGGAGGGCAACAGAGGACCAACAGAGAATGGAATGGAGCAGTTTATGCATTGTTCTGATGGCAGAGGGGAGGATTCCAGCCTGAACAAAAACAGATTCTGGACTATGGAATATGCCAGTTAGCCCAGGTTAGACATCCTTTATTTATGGGAGAGAGTTCTGTGTGAGAACATAGGAGAGGAAGTAGCAACAATGTCAAATGAGTGACAAATGAGTTGCAAAGACAGATTTCTCTTATACAGTAACCTGCTGTGTAATTACCTTTCATTTCTAAGTTCAACAACAAAGAGCAAGGAAAATACTGAAGTTCTTGTTTGAATGGGTACATTGCCCCCTGTTTTGTGTTCATTTAGTACTATGTTGCCTGTAAAGCACAGTGAAAGACTGTACTCTGTGAGATCACAGGTTCAAACATGCAGTTCAGATATGCAACACTGGAGAGAAATCAAAGCAGTATGGATTTTAAAATATTATAAACACTCATTTCCCTAACTTTCATTTAAAAAGGAATTTACTTGCTCTGAAAAGCAGCTTCAGGATATTAAATGTATTTGTCATCTGGCATTTAAAACATGTAAGCTTCAAAGTTTATCTAGACTAAGATTAAAATAATCAGTCAAAAAAACCCAGCTATGAACTAGAATATGACTCTGCCAGTTTTCATTGCAAAGTGTAATTCTGTTCAGTTCTTACCTGGATGTATTGTTATACTTCGTTTTTTTCACTTACAAGAAAAAATAGATGTACTCATTATTTGTAATAGTTTTAAGTTACAAGTTAAGTTTACATCTTACCACCAGTGCTCTAGAAAGTACTGTAATTCATGACAGTGTGTTTTTAGGTACCAAACACTGGTTTTATCAGGCTTGACAGAAAGAGTGAAGGGGATTGTTTAAGGATGCAAGATCCTGTTTTCAAAGGGAGTGTTTTGGTTATTTCTAGAACATGAAATCAGAAAACACGTGTTAACACAATAAATTACTGAGATAAGAGTTTATTATGAAAACTTTTGCGAGACATGCAGCAATTCAACATTGAAGTTGTAGGACTGTATCTTCAGAGAAAGATCTCATCTTAAAACTCCTGTAGCTTTTTGACCTGTCCTGTGTGATTGTATCATTTCAAACTTGTTTAATTTGATTACAGATTTTTTTTTTTTCCTGGCTTTGTGATTTTAGTCCTGTGACAGCTGCTTCATGGTGAAAATGTTCTAAGCTGCTGCTAAGACTGTGATTTCTAGGGTGTCATTTCAGGCTGTGATTTTTCTTTTCTAAACGTCTGGTTAGGTGAACTGCTATGGTTAGGTGAACTGCTATAAATCCTCTGGGAGCTGGTAAGGTTATTCCTTTGCAATGTACATGATGCTGCTGCTCAGAGCTGTGGTGCCTCTATGAGAAACAGACTCCTAGTGCATCTTCAAATGGGATTTCAGTTGGTCTCACAACCCAAGAATCTACTCCAGAGCTCTCTAAAACGCTTAGGCTGTAATTCCACCAGTTGTCTCCAACTATTCCACATAAAGCAGAAGCTCTCAGTGTTTGTTCCCTACGTAGCTGTATTCATCTTCTCATTTGTGAACCATGCATATACTGACTTACTTACATACTGTCTTTTACTGACCTGCTTTAAAGCCTATACAACTTTAAAGCATTGGTGCATATCAACAGTGCAGTGCTTTCTGTTAAAGATATCAGTTTTTTCCTTGCAAAACTGCAGGTTCCAAGACACTGCCAGCTGTGGGCTCCTTTGCAGGTTTTTTATAACTTTGACTTCTTTCAACAGTCACAATAAATGTAGTAAGTAAGTATGTTTATGGTTTTGACTGCAGATGCAAGATCACCAACCTGGGAATATGACAGCCTTCATCCAAGGCTGAAATTACCTGATGATCATTTTGTAGTAAGCTGTAATTGGAGGAGGATGTTTTACCCTTGTGGACCCCAGAGATTTGATAAATTATGGCAAGTGCTAAGCAGAGATGCATTCCTCTCTGGGAGCCATTACTGGGAAGTTGACCTGCTTCATGCTGGAGCAGGATGGTGGATTGGCGCAGCCTACCCTTCTACTGGCAGGAGACTCTGAAACCTGTCAACTGGGCTGGAATAGAGCATCACAATGCCTTAAAAAGTTTGATTTTGAATACTGGGCATTTCACAAGGGGGAGAGAATCCCCATCCTGATAGAAGAAGATCCTGATCACATTAGCATTTTTCTGGATTATGAAGCAGGAATCCTTTCATTCTACAATGTTACTGATGGCGTGGTTCATTTGCACACCTTCCACTGCAAGTTCACAGAACCAGTTTACCCAGCCTTAAGGCTCTGGGAAGGGTCCATTGGAATATGCAAACTAACATCAAGAACAAAGCAAAATAAAGCCTAATATTTCATGCTTTTTCTATGAAACCAGTTTTAGCAATGATCTACATTACTTAATCTCTGTCATATGGAAGTTGTAACTGTCATGCTTTTAGAAGGTAACAGTTAAGTTCAAGAAAACCAAGTCTAATTTTTAATGTATATGCATTTTCCAATGGGGGAAGGTGATCTGGCTTGTGTATAAATTATGTTGATGCACTACCTAAAGTGCCATATATAGTATTTTTTGTACTTTTTTTCAACTTGCAAAATGGAGTCTGGTTGAAAGAAGCGTATTACAACTCATGTTTAAACCTGGATATTGCCATCTTTTTTTATGAATGCCTTCCCCTTATCTGCCTGGAGAGGCTGCAATTGTATATGGTAATAGGTTTAATTTCGTTCAAGCTCCAAGTTCATATATTGCATATTGTTATAGTTGACAAGGTCAGATTTGGATAATAAATGCACTAAGTGAATGAGTTCATACTTAAGTATCACCTCAGAAGAAAAAAGACTGGCACCGACTGTTGGAAAGGTCCCTTCAAGTAAAGCTGAAGTAGGAGCTTCTGTAGCCAACCCTTAATAGACATTAGCTGGTCTTACTTCTGACAAAGACTCTGAACTGGGCTTCTGGGTGGCCCTATTCTTCCCACAGAGAGTGGACGCACAAGAAACAGTTGTGTACCACCTCCAATCAGAGATTAAATGCCTGGAGGACCCACAGGTGCAATAAGAACACTAGGTCACTGGGGCACTTGTGCTTAATTTATTTTTGTGTACTATTTGCTCTTTAACTGCACCTGGATAAAGGTATGCTCACAAAAAACTAGGAGAGACAGCTTGCAAGTTTCTGTATAAGGAAAACTTACTTCTTTTCCCAATACATTAATTAAAGTCCTGGAAGTTTTTGGAGCCTATGTTTACAGCAGCCTCTAGGACCAGCCCTGCTGGAGTGAAGAACCACTGCTACTTCAAGCAGATCAGGTAATCTTAATTGTGTTCAAATACTACAGGCCCTGGAATCATCACTGGTGCTGGCAAAGACAAGGTCTGACCACAAGCTGAAACACAGAAACAATAGCTGATTTTATTAGCTAAATTTACTTTTCAAATGTGAAATAAAAAAAAATAATCTTTTAACAACTGAGCAGTTTTTTCATGTCAGGCAAGGCAAGCACACTGCATCAACCAATCAGAGCTCCCATACAGTCAAGCACATGATTCAAAGAATCTCCGCTTCCCAGTTTAAAGATACAAATACAGCTTCATCAGAATTGCACAAGGGTAAACATTTTTGAAGGAAACGGCTCACAGGTACAGAAACATCACCACCAAATTCAGCATATTCCACCAACTCATAACCTACAAAGTTCCAAATAACCATCACTAGCAAATGATTCCACCACAAAAAAAAATGCAGATAAACTATACCAAAGCAGTTCTGTGCTAGCCAAGCTAATTGAGGGATGCCTGGTTTGCAGCTACTACCATATGACTCCTTCCTGGGGAAAGGGGAGAGCAGCAGGCTGACAGGAGAGGGATTGCATTTCTTACTTGAAAAGTGTGATTTTTACTTGAAAAAAGTGATTCTTACTTGAAAAGTGTGACAATTACACTGTGATGCAAGAACAGAGCACACAAGAGCAGTACTGACCATCATGCTGAAGCACAGGGATGTGATCTAGTCAAGCAGCCAGCCCCAGCTGTCTCAAACACTGGTGTTGGGAACAAAAAAACAACCCAATGTATTTGCTTGTTAATACAGGAAGGACGATGATGAATCTTCACCAGCATTTGCCCCCATGTACAAACAGAGGTATTCAAAAGCACCACAGAATTGATTTAAGATTCCATCTCGCAATAGATACTTTTGACATTTTTTTGAAGCATAGGTGAAGTTTATTTCCACTGATCCATCTCAGAGCTTCTTTCCCCCCTTAATCTTGGGGGAAAATCCCTCTTAAGGCTTGCCCTCCTGCCTTTCAGTTCCCAAAAACTACAAAAAGTCTCTCTTGTCCCTTAAATGGGACCTTTCTACATATCCAGTTTGCATCCTTTCTTGGTACTGTCTCTTGAGATCCTATCTTTTTCATGGAGCTAATTTTCTCCTAAGTGCAGATTCCTGCAACCCACTGCTTTATCTTGAAACTTTTTATCTTAAGGCTTTCATCTTGAGCAAAGTTTATCAGGTTGCATGTGTAGTTTTCTGTTGAGTGTATGTAAACTTTCACTTATCGGCATTCAACCCCAGCTAGCATCCTGTCAACACAGGGGTGAAGAAAACAGCAGAAAAGAGAGGAACATGAAAGATACGGGGTTAGAACAATTCAAAGTGTAGACAAAATTATTGTGATTTAGTGTATTCTTACCAGAAAAAGGAAATGGGAAAGCAGCATACCTGGGTCTTACATTTGGCAAAACTCCAAATTAATCTAAGCTAAATGGAATGGAGGAAGGAGGAGCATGGTGTTTTTTAGGGACAATGTTATAAATTATATTATAAAATTGGTCTTCATAATTTATATCCACTTGTGCCAGAGACTTCCTGCTAATGAGAACCTGAAATTCTAACTTGCTTGAATCCTCATAATTACACATCTTTCAGAAGAAAATCTGAATCTACCATGCTCCTATACTTAAATATGTTGTGCAGTAGTGCACATCATGAAATGCGGAATGGAGCACTTAGTTTAGCACTTCACTTTTTTGACATGATTTTCTATAGCTTGCTCAGTGATGGTTTCATCTTCTTCAACTCTTTTTTTAACCTTCTGGCCCACCAGATCGAAGATGGATTCTGGGGGAAATCCCTTAGGCTCTCCCACCTTCACTGTGAGCATGTCAAGTGTCAGCACTGCACCTTCAGGAATTGTCACTTTCGCCACAACAGACTTTCCCAGCTACAGGGGAGAAATAAAAAAAATTTAAGTCAGTCAAACACATTCCTAGGCTTAGTATACTAATACCAGAAAAGGCTAAAAAATATTCTGCAGTTACTTCTCTGGAACTGCCTTCACCATTACTTCTTATTCCAAATGAAGGCTGAGTTAGCATGGAAACCTTCACTGTAACTAGGCTGCTGGGAACATGCAGATCCTTTCTGAAATCAGATGATGGCTCACTGGAATTTTTCAGAATGAGAATGGAGGGAATGATCAGACTGACTAGTATTCTAGCTTAAGTGTAAAAGCAGCTCGTATACAGTCATAGACTTATTACTCCTATTACTATTACTGAGTAGTTTCTATTTGGCACTGGTGAGGCTGCACCTTAAATACTGTGTTCAGTTTTGGGCCGCTCACTACAAGAAAGACACTGAGGTGCTGGAGCATGTCCAAAGGAGAACAACAGAGCTGGTAAAGAGTCTAGAGAACAAGTCTTATGAGGAGCAGCTGAGGGAACCGGCTTTGTTTAGCCTGGAGAGGAGGCGGCTCAGGGGAGACCTTATCACTTTCTACAACTACCTGAAAGGAGGTTGTAGCGAGGTGGGTGTCAGTCTCTTCTCTCAAGTAACAGGTGACAGGGCAAGAGAAAATGGCCTCAAGTTGCACCACAGGAGGTTTAGATTAGATATTATGAAAAATTTCTTCATTGAAAGGGTTATCAAGCATTGGAACAGGCTGCCCAGGGTTGAGCATCCCTGGAGGTACTTAAAAGACACATAGATGTGGCACTTAGGGACATGGTTTAGTGGTGGACTTGGCAGTGTTAGGTTAACGGTTGGATTCAATGATCTTAAGGGTCTTTTCCAACCTAAACCATTCTATGATTCTACTCAACTTACTTAACTATTGGATGATATACATAGAACTCCATTATACTAAAAATTGCCAACATGCTTTGGTAAAAATAGTTAGTGACTGCCAGAAATAGCAGTTTATAGAAAATGACAGGTCTACACTAACATTACTTCTCCAGGGAGACCTTACTGCAGCCTTCCAGTACTTAAAGGGGGCTTCTATGAAAGATGGGGACAGACTGTTTAGCAGGGCCTATGGTCCTAGGGCTTAGCTGCTATAGGACAAGGGGTCATGGTTTTAAACTAAAAGAGGGCAGATTTTGACTAGATCTAAGGAAGAAATTTTTCACAATGAGGGCGGTGAAACACTGGAAGAGTTTGCCCAGAGAGGTGGTAGATGCCCCATCCCTGACAACATTCAAGGTCAGGTTGGATGAGACTCTGAGCAACTTGATCTAGTTTATGACGTTCCTGCTTACTGCAAGGGGGTTGGACTAGATGACCTTTAAAGGTCCAACCCAAAGATTCTATGATTACAGTGGGCTAAGCATAAACACTATCCATGCTGCTACTTGTCAGCAGAAATTTTTTAGTGCAGGGGCAGAAACACTGCTGCAATACACAATTAGCAAGTTATTTTTCCAAATACAAAGTTAGCTATAGGTCTAATTGAGTTTCAGTTATTCATGAATCAAAAGCAAAAGTTACCTTTTCATTGCAAGCCATTTCACAGGGCAGTAGTTGTTTGACTGGAGAACCCATTGCTTTTTCCACGGTTCGGATGGCTTTCACTAAGTCTGACAATTCATTTGGCTCCAGGGATGCTTGGTGGTCACTTCCTTTCCATGTTTTGTCGAGAGTCACATGGCGTTCCACTACTTTAGCACCCATAGCAACAGCTGCCACTGAAATGGCTATGCCAGTTTCGTGCCCCGAATAGCCAATGGGGATATCAGGAAAAGCTGACTGATATGCCTTGAATCACGACAGAGTTGGACTGAATTACCAAGGTAGCAATGTCAAAGACAAAGCAAATTTAACAGTGATAACTGCAATAAAAACCATGGGCAATTACTGTGCTACAAAACAAGCCGTTGGTTATGCTGAGAATGAACTTTTTTATATTCACCATGTCACACTACATTACCAACTGTCGTGTTTTAAGAATTTCAGTAGGATTATCAATACTGACAAGGAAAACAAGGTATGTTCTATTATACAACTTCTCTTACACTCTTCCTTTTCAAACATCACTGTAAGTTACACTAATAAGGTAGTGCTCTATTTTCATCCAAGAACCCAGGGGACTGAGTTAAACTTAACCTGTATCCAAAGGATATTTCTTCAACCCCATATTTAAAATCTGAAGCAATCCTTTCAGCCATACATAGGGGACAGTCACCCAAACCTAAAGGCAATTAAATGCAGCCATGTCCCATTCTACTAAAAATAACATACTTTGTGTGCATAAAGCTAGGCAAGTGCTTGAATACTGGCCAATTTGGGAAGATTTTCTTGCATCATTATCAGGCATATCCAAGTAATGTTTTCAGTGAAGGAAACTATACAAGGACCTAATCCATTTTCTTCATTGCTCTGATATTCACATAAAGTGTTTTTAACAAAAAGTTTCTGGTCTAGCCCCCTATTTATAATTATGTTCTCAATTCCATACACCCTCTTAATGGTAACAGTCTACATAATTTTTCTTTGCATTACAAAGCACAAGGTTAACCCTTATATCGTATTTTCCTCTGTTTAATTGTGACTATTCCAGCAATATCCTTTATCATATTCCTCAAAGCTGAGTTCTGCTAAAAGAGGATCCAATGGATATTTTTACTTCAATACTTGCATTAATAGAGGAACATGAAACATCTTGTAACTTCTCAGAAGCAAATTCCAGCATGCCAAAGATCTAGAAATGTATCTCAATAAAAGCGCATAGCCCTCCTCTGATGCTGTAATCATGACACACTGGGTTATTCACTGACCGATATAACACGGAGATTGACATCCTCTGGCTGAAGCGGGTATGCACTGGTACATTGCAAGAAGCAGAAGTTTGGATTGATGGGCTTCACAATCTGATAAACCTGATGCATTGTGTTCATTGACTGCATACCGCTGGAAATCACCATTGGGCGACCTAGCCATTAGAAAACACATATACGTTTTGTCCTAGGTCTGTAAGAAAGCTACACAACCTTAAACTAAATTCTTGAAGTAAAGTAATTCAGTTAAACTAGAAAGGAAATCTGGGTGAACTCTTTTTTTCGATATCTGAGTGTGATTTTCTTCTAAAGGTACTTCAGAAAGATCTACTGAGACACAGTGATGTTTACCAAGACAGCTCAAAAGAAAACACTTACCTTTCTTTGCAGTTTTTTCCAAATATGGAAAATTGTTTGTATCTCCTGATCCTACTTTGAAAAATGGAACATCCAGTTCATGTAGAAATTCCACAGCCATCTGCAAGGAAAAGAAATCACTACATTTTAACACACCACTTCACCTGGATCAAAGATTAATAACTATCATGCTGGAAAATAAATAACCCTTCAAAATAGCGAAACGAAACCTTAATTATGTAGGTCATCTACATGTATCTGTATGTCTCTCCCCCAAATACAATGCTCCTGAAATAACATTTACTATTCCAAGGATATTAGTTTCTGACTTCCCTCCAGGTGAAGTATTATTGAGGTGCCTTCTTTTATACTTCTGTAAAAACTTATTTTTGACTGGGATCCCTGTCTCAAGGCAGTCTCTTTGGTCTCCCAGCCATAACTGGTCAAGCCAGCTGTAGATACAGCTGCTTAGTACAGGTGAGCTCCACTGCTTCTCTAACTTCAAGATGAGCTTGTGGGCCACAGCATTCTTGCTTTTTTTTTTTTGGCACCACCAGAGAGAGCAACTACCTGCAGATGGAAGCTTGCCTGTTGAAGAAGAAATGTACTGCAGGCACGCAGGCAAGTCTTCTGCCACATACTTCCTGCGAGTCAGAAATACCAAACCATAGAGTGTTTAAAACTACAGGTAGTTTTCCTGAATAGATCTGTCACTCTGAAAAACTATGAGTATACTGAATAAGCACCTAAAAAAAGTAGGTGCCCAAAAAGAGAAGTCCAAAATGGATTTGCTTCTAGGAGATATACTAGAACATAAATATAAAATGTGCCAATGACTATAAACTAATTTATTCAAATGTTAATTATACTCTGCATTCTTCTAAAAATGCGTGTGCTATATTCAAGACAATTCAGGAACTGTTGGAGGCTCCTTGAAAATCAGTATTGCATCAATAAGTAGCCTTTTAAAAATCAGTACTTCTAAGGAAGCAAATCCCAAACCTATCATAGGCAAGAGATATGAAATCCTCCATTCACATCTGGGGGAAACAATGAAATAGTTACCTAACTTTGTCCCACTTCAACCACCCACAAACACTTTTAATGTCCTCAGCTTAGTCCTTGTTACAGTCTAATTTACTTAGTGCCAAAGAAAGAGTACTAATGTCCAAAGGGAATCACATCTTCTTCAGTCTAATTTTTCTACCATTTTTATGATGCAGATTCAATTTCTTGTATCTAGGACACATAACATCTCTTCAGTACAGTTTATCCACAAAGATGCATTGTGCATGAAGACAGTGAATACACTCTATTAAAAAGCCACAGATCTGAGAAGACTGCACAAAATGAAATATGACAGACAGACCTCATATCGAAGGCCACTTTTCATTAGGTAAGTATCTCTTGAAAACTGACAGCTTTTCTGTACGAGATTCAAGAAACAGGAAGTAATCTCAAATAATGTTGACATTAAAGGGAGTGGTTCAGTGGGATCCTGCTTTGCCTTCAGTATACAATGGAACAGAGTAGGTAAAGGAGTTACTCATAGCCTTTATATTTACCTCACGTATCACTTTGTTGATTTCCTCATATAGTTAAACACAACTTAACCTCTTCCACATAGCTGGAGTTCCAGAGATTATGTTCAATTTACAGAAGTTAACGTATTCTCAAGGACTTAATTATGTCAATTTATGCAATATTTGCCGTAAGTTCCAAACCCATGTCTTGCAGAAATACCACCAGAAATGTTAGGAGCTTAAATTACATAAAAATGTAATTACTGTTCAAAAAGGAGGGCACAAACACTATCAGTACTGTTAATTAGCAGCTAAGACCACACATAAAGGAGCACAGCATCTTGAGAAAAAGAGGGATCCCAGATGTGGAAAGTGATCTTAGCTCCTGCATATGAAAGGTGTTCTGCATTGCACTGTAGCCTTTAGAAGCTACAGGTTTTAATATCAAAGAGTGTGATTTGTTTCCCCCTGAAAGGCACATTGGTCTTTAAGATCCCAGATATAGAAGTCCAAGGTTACTGGATTCAATTACTCTTTCCTTAAAGAGGTAGATGTTGTTTAGCAGGTCTCCCAGGCATGAAAGTAACAATAAAAGAAACATCACAACACTCTCTGTTCACAGATCTATTTCTGAGTCCATGGCATTGGGCTATTGCAATACATGCAGAACACCTTTTTTCTTCAGGCATCTGAAGTAACTTTTAATGGTATTTGGTGCTTGTACTATCTCAGCTGGGGCATAGCGATTTAGGACTTTTGTTCAATAGGACAGTGAGTTGATAGAAGCAGTGAGAATGGCCAGAGGACTAGAAAAGACAGCATAGAAAGGTTGAAGGAATTTAAATTGCTTAGTCCAGAGAATACAAAACAGAAAAGAGATGTGATAATGGTGTTCAAATACACAGAGAGGACATACAAGGAAACTATGAATTTTTGTGTCAGATGAGGCAAGACAAAGAATTAAGAGAATGGAGATTAAGCTGATACATCAGGAATTTCCTCTGATGGTAAGGAGAGTGAATAGATCACATTAAAACATTAATTAAATCCCATCCTTGTCCAATCCTGCATAATGCTACTTGCAGAAAGACAGGGACATTGCTATGCTTGCCGTATGCAAGAGTGGCTAGCTTATTCCTTGGAGGATCTCTTTCAGTTTGGTTCTCTATATTTTCTAGGCCACAAAGTAAAGTAAAATAATTTGTAATCTTTGATCTATATTGACGTTTAACTGTTACTTGATCTTTCCAATTTACACATTTCAATTGTACATTGCATTTGTTAATACTGTAACTAACATCATTTTGAGGTAAGCAACATGCAAGAGTTAAAGTTGTGTGTATCTCTTAAGGGGGAACAGCAGCAGATGAACTTCATGGAGTTTATAGGCTGGTTGACTGACTGTTCAGGACCCCACTGACAAAAATCAGTAAATGTCTCAGGAGTAACAGGGCAAGGTGGAGACCCTCTTCATGAGATTAGCGAAAGAAAAGGGAATATAAGCATTTCTGCTGCTTAGAAACACCAACTGGGGTCTCGTAAACAGCAGAAAGGAAAAAAAAAAGGGAAATAATGGGGATTAAGTTGAGAATGGAATCTAGTTTAAATACAGAGACAAGTTTGAAATGCTTGGGGCCAGTATACCAGACAACACCAGATAGTGGTCAGACTGCAGTCTTGATCTAAACTCTCAAACTCTTTATTGTTTATGGAGTTCAATTAAGGCCCTGTATCCAATATGATATACTATGCATAAATACCTCAGCATACACAGCACGTCTTCCAAAATGTTCAGCCATCTACTCAACCATTGTAGAGACACATGTGAACTGGCAGAATTACAATTACTCTAGCTTCCTCATTTAGAAATTCAACATCCACACATATTTAGTGTTCTTTTTAGGTGAGAACTATCAGGCCTGTAACCAATAGACACAACAGCTGGAATCTGCTTGTCATTCCAGTATGGTTTACATACCTCATCCATGCCAGAAGCTGTGAAGAAAATGCCAATTTCCTCTGCATATTTCTTTAGCTCTCTATATTGGTCATGACTAAACTCCAAGTGACGCTTGTGCTCCCCATAGGTCTTTCCCCAGGAATGTTTAGAGGTATACGGCCTTTCTAAGGCTTTCTTGTTGAATTTGTACTCCAGTTCACTCTTCTGGAACTTAGCACAGTCTGCTCCACAGTCCTGCAAAACAAGCTGGTGTAGTGAGTGGAAATGCAAGTCAAACAGCACTCATCCTACGTTTGAACACAAGGGTTGTGCAGTTAACGTGCTCATTTGCAGCAGAGTTTTCACAGCATCATCACAGCAATCACAGGAATGGTACAAACACAAGAGTGACAGGGGACCTGCACACACATGAACCCTTTTATTTGAAAATGCCTGTATACTTAGTAGAGCAGTAGACTAGAAAGAAATCATAAT
Source organism: Phaethon lepturus (assembly GCF_000687285.1). Lineage (NCBI taxonomy): Eukaryota > Metazoa > Chordata > Aves > Phaethontiformes > Phaethontidae > Phaethon > Phaethon lepturus. The sequence continues at coordinate 836 of NW_010539305.1, read as the reverse complement.
AAAACTGCAAAAATCCCTCTTGCTGTGCATGCCACGTATTTCAAGTGTTGATTTCTGTATTTTCCAAGCTCAGCTATCATATGACGATTTTACATGAAAACAAGTGATTCTATTATTCCTTGTTTACATGAAAACAAGGATTCTGTAAAACAAGGAGTATGAATCTGCAATTTATTTGAAGTGACAGACATGGTGAAGTTAAATTCTCACTATACTATTTTCCAGTCACAGATCTGAACGCATTATGCACTGACTTCTTCAGTGGTGATATGCCGTTTTTTAACATAGGTATATCCAATGTATGTAATACCAAATTTTAAAATGGCTGTCTTACTGGATGATACATGTATTACCTCAAAAACCCTAATGAAATCAAGTCAAATTGGAGGTTTCTCAAAGACAGTTCAGCAGTTACTTAATTCTTCCCATATTCACAGTTAGCTTACGACACAGCTGAAGGATAGCTGTAACCCTTCGGAGGCTATATAATCTGCCTGTTTGTTTTTGTATATGGGCAAATGTGTGTGCCGTGGATGAGGTAGGAACTTCCTTAAAGCGAATACGATGTCATCATAGGCTCTGAGGTACAGACCGAAGGCTACAAAACAAGCACCCGCTTTGTTGGCCCTCACCACGACTGTATCCTTCCAGCTACTTCATTTTAAAAATTCCTCCTGCAAATCACTCCACTCCTCCTACGTGGTGCCACCGCCCAGAGACGATGCTCCCCGAACGGAGTGTGTCCCGCAGGGAGGGCGTGACGCCTCACGCCCTCTCCCGGCTTTCCCGGCTCCCGGCGGTACACTGGGGCTCTCGCTCACCCGCACTTCGCTACC
>NW_010539304.1:0-1716 GCF_000687285.1 Phaethon lepturus | reverse complement strand
GGCCCCAGCCAGGCCCCATTTACCCCTCGCCATCACCCCATGCAGCGGGCGTGCCCTGCCCACCCGCACTCCGGTGCCGGCAGCGCCGAATCCAGCCCCCCCGGCTGCAGACACCACGCCGCGGGTCATCGCAAGGAACAATTTTAATACAACATAAAACTTCCCGACGGTAAGAACGGAGCCGAGCGCTGGGCAGGAAGATACGAATCCCTTGGCTTTTGAGATATTTTCCATTAAAAAAATCCTTTTCCCACCGTATCCACGCCACTGGTGTGCGGCTGAACCCCCCTTTCCGTGGTGCTGGCGGGCAGAGGGGGCCCGGTGTCCCCCCCAAACCCCGCTGCCTTCCCAAAACCTTAATACAGACAGCGGAGGAAGACGCGAAGGAAACGGCGAGCAGCTCCGGCTGCTCATTTTTTGGGGGTTGAACGGCGCCAGTTTAACGGGAGGGAGAAGCAGGATACGGAGCCTGACACAAACCGCACGCACACAAAATAATCCAACATGCAGCCAAAAAAATCCGTCGGCTGCTTTGGGGTAGGAAACGTGCCCGTTGGCGATGCTGCGGAGCTGCCCAACGGGGCTGGCAAACCGGGGACGGTCCCCCCCATAGCCGGCGCGGCCCTCAACTTAGCACCGGGATGGCAAACCACAGTGAGGGGAAAAGCCGGTACATGCATTATCAAATGAAAATATTTATACCATAGAAAACAGTAGAAATGGGGCTGAAATGCCGGGTTGAGCTGTAGTTTGTTGAATAAAAAATGATGGGGGGAGAAAAGGGAGGGGAAATTTCCAAATTACAAATGAAGCTGCAGCACAGGTACTCACCGGGTTGTTGGTTTTTTTAAAAAAAAAAAAAAATTGGCTTTTTATGGATGTCCATATGCACCGACCGATAAACACTGCGGGATGCGGTGGCAAAAGAAATGCAAAGAGCAAAAAAATGACCCTAAAAATCCTGTTAATATTCGCATCCGATTGCTGACCCCACGGGGAGGTCTTTGCTTTTCCTGTCTGGAAGGGCCGATGGAGGCTGGCGGCTCCAAAAAAGCAAAAAATTAAGACCTTTATATCCACTATATGCTTATAAAATGAACCAGATGCATCGTTATATGATGAACCAGATGCGCATAAAATCACCCAGAGGCGTCCCAGCTCGGACCGCCAGCATTTGGGGGATGTTGCTGTGGGTTTGGGGTTTTTTTTTAATTTTAAATATTACAATTACTCCCCTGACGGGGGTTTCTTAGGAGATTTTGGGTGTTTCCAGCTAAAACTGGAGTTAAAAAGTGGGGAGAAGCAAGTGGGTCTTTGCAAGGTTAGAAAACATCGTGTCGTCCGGCTGGGAGGTGGGAGCCGCACGGAAAAGCCTGGGACCCCCCGGCGTTGGGTCAGACCCTGCGACGGTCCGGTACTGCCCATTTAGCTTATAAAAGTAATAAATTAATTCACGAATATTTGCATCGAGTCCTTTCTATACACAAAGGTTGGGGCCCTCGCCGGGGAAACGCCGCCACCGAAAAAGCTCCCGCGTCTCTATAAAAAATATGAACATCTTTTGGGGAGTACAAAGAGCCTTCGGGAGAGGCGAAGCGCCGGGGCGCAGCAGCCCGGCCAGTGCCGACGTGCAAAACGGCTGCGGGGGTGTTTATCTCACGGATACGCCGCGCGGGATGGGTTTTTCAGGGAGATGGTGGGAAGCCACCGGGAGCC
>NW_010539303.1:0-7052 GCF_000687285.1 Phaethon lepturus | reverse complement strand
TTTGCCCCACACGAGAAGGCACGGGCAGCGAGCCGGCGGCGCGGCTGATGGGAGGAGGGTGAACCCCTGTGTCCTTTGAAATAAGCTGCAACGGGAGAACTGAATTGGATCTCCTGGGAAAATAAACTTCCCAAAAGCTCTCGGCACTCCCTGGTTTTCGCCACACCGAAGCACTGCGGGAGCAGCCATTTCCCTTCTGCAGCCGATACCGTGAGCAGCCCGCAGCCCAGCTTACTGAAAAATTCAGCCTTGTTTTTAAAAGCGAAAAGCACAAAGCAACGTAAATCCCTACAAAGCCTAAATAAACGTCAGCTTTACAGGATGGACAGCACCCAAGCGAAGCTTTTGGGGCTTTCTTCTGCATTGTTTTTATGTTTTGAAATTTTTGGGGGAAAAAACCCCAAGCCAACCCGAAACCAGCTCGTTAACACAAATGTACAAAGGTATGGCAAAGGAATAGCAAGGCTGCAGGATTACACTCCAGGCACAGCTGAGGGTAGCACAACATTAGTCTTTGTGCAGGAAGCCAGAACAGAGCTCAGCATCACCCAGGTTCCAGCCGAATCCTATTTTACAGCTGCAGCAGGACTGCGCTGCAGCACGGTGCTTACCGCGTGCAAAACAAGTCTATTCCTTCTCCGTTATTCCGGGTCTGGTGCCACAGCCTTTACATGGAAAAAACTCTCATTACGTCTGCTCTTTGGGTTTTTTCCCTCCTTGCTGGAGCTCGGAAGGGTTGAACACCCCCAAAGCAGATATACTGTTAGTCGGTTTGTCCAGAATTAATTTTAGTGTTATGGGGTGGAGATTTGGCAGAAGGCTTATCTGTGCTGCCTTTGCAGTCAGTGTCCTCAACGTGGCCATGTAGGACTGCAGCAGGGACCTCCAGAACACGTTATTCTGTTTCTAAAATACAAGGCGTGATTTGTAAAGGGAAGACAGTTCTCTAGTGTTTTTCTTCCCCTGTTTTAATTTATTAATTGGCAGACAGTGTAAAGATGTGCAGCTGCATTTAACATATCGTATTTTCAAATGGACATTTCAGGTCTGGCTTATGCTATTTGCTCCATTAATCATACATTTCCCTGAGTCCAGAAATAATGTTTGAAAAGTCTATATCGTTTCGGCTCATTAGGGTAAATTGGGTTTCACAATGGCTTTATTTATTTCTATCCTGTTTTTCTGAAAACAGTCTGGACAACTATTATTTTCCATTGTTTCTTTCACCTACTAATTCCAGCAAACTAAACTGGATATTCCCCATGACTCCGAAGTGTTCTTGCTGGCTTCTTAGAAGTTCTTTTTATTTTGCAGATACTGAGAAAATCTGAACATTTCATGCAAATACACATGTTCACTTCTGAGTCCAGGGACTTCCAAATTGTTGCTGTTGCTGATTAGTTTTCTGTGAAAAAGAAGATTGTGAGTCTATGAGATATTAGACAGATTATAGCACCTCTCTGTATTGTCCATGCCATGAGTAGCTAGTAATGAACAGCCAAATTTATCAGGTCTTAAGATACTCAGTAGCTAAGCCATTAGCTTATGTTGAAAATCTTCAACTGTTTTAATGGATTGTAGCCCCAGAGTATTCAAGCATTCAAAGAAAAAGCTGGTATTAAAACTAAGAGTATCAGAAATGTAATACGAGAGATTTAAAATGGGAGTCTTGTAGAAATTAGATTATTCTTGTCTAGAAGCACAATACACAAGTTCCTTTCTAACATGAGACAGCAAAATGCATTTGAAGAAATCAAGAGAGGATCAGGAATAACCCAGGAGCAAATGCTAAATCCACAGCGAACGAAGATTTCAACCCGTTTTGCTGAAAATAATGGCCTGTTGAATGGGACACGTGATAGGGAAGGGAGAAGAAGAATCACAGCAGGAAGAAAGTCAGGAAAGCCCAAAGGCAGTGTTTGCAAGTTCCCTTGCATTTGCTGTGGAAATAAAATCATGGTGATGAGAACAGCCTAAAATGAGACAGCGGCGCATTTCTAAGGCTCTGGGAAGGCCCTTATCTTCTTATCAATAAAGTCCCGTTGTCAGTTTATAGAAAGTTCTGGGGAAACAATATAAAACTACAAACAGAAGCTTGAGTGGGAGACTCTCCTTGGGTGCTCTCAGCAGGCTGCATGCAACAATGTGCAGAAAAAACACTTATTGCTTAAATTATTCATCCCCATTTGTCTCCAGGTAGACTTTGAAGTGTTTTTGCTGGAAGAACTCTGTCTTCAGAATAAATTTCTCATTTTATTGCTGAGCAGATATGAAGCAAAAGGAGAACTGCACATTTGTTTAAAAATTCCTAGCAACGCACCACATGCTGCTGTGGTTCCAGAAATTAATTTGATGGTTCATTCGAGCAGCCTGCCTTTGAACTGGGCAAATCCCAAATCGATGGAGGGCGTGGGCTGAGGCTGGCTGCTCCCTCCCGCAACGCTGAGAAGGGGCCCGTTGTGCCGCATGGCTCCTCTCCCATGGGTCCCCAAGGAAGAAGCTTTGCATGTGCTGCCTTTCCAGACACGGGTGCCAACAGACCCAGGTGTCATCCGGAGACTCCTCCTGTTCCTGGTGACCTGAAGCAATTGGGGCAAAATCACGATGAGAAAAGGATCTGCCACAAAGCCCCACTGATGGTCTCTTCCAGGGATACGAGACCCCTACAAGCACCCTGATTCCCTGATCAAACTCACGATGACCATCATGATCAAAACGTCATCAACTCATGATGAGTTTTAGCCTCCTGCCTGCAACATGGACGGGCAGTGCTAAACCGTGGGAGCCAGAAACAACTTCACAAGCTCCCCGCTAATATTTTGCATATTCAGTTAATGGAGGGCTCCTGAAAAGTCAGATTGTTGTGGTACATATGGCACACCCACATCTTGTTGGATCTATGTGGCATTCCCCAGAGTAGAAGTTTTTGTTATTGACAGCTCAGGACAAAAAATAACTGCAAAGCATCAATATTTTACACAGAAAAAAAAAAAAATTTAGTTTTTTTTTTAAGTACAGGAAAAGTTACTATGGAAAGAACAACATCTTGCATTTCCATGTTGCTGTGGCTCATCCTCTTCCCAGGGGCAAGCACTAATGTGAAGCGTAGTGCAGTGAAGGATTCTGCAGGTGCGTGTAAGAGCAGTGCCAGCAGACCACCAAGGTGTGCTGTGAAGCAGACATTAGTATTCTGATGACCAACACTGGTACACATACCCTGAACTTCTCAGAGTTCTGCAAAATGGACATTCTTAACCTGGTCCTGATTTATTGAAGAAGCCCGTTTTTAACATTCAGCTCCATTTAATATCGCAGGCATGAAAGCCAGATGCCCAGCTCTCCAGATTATCTTTGGGTGACAGAAATATAAAAGAGCAAAACTGAGTCCACCCCAATTTTTAAAGGGTGATGTTGCAAAATATGCATAAGCATTGTTGTTCAGATCTTCTCGTACCCTTCTTTCGCTGCTATTCAGTTACTCCCTCAAAAAATACCTCTCCGGTTACAAGCACCCTGCCAAATTTCCATTTTATGAGAATTTTTTCAAGATTCATTCTAAACTTGGAAACAGAAGCTGCCACAGTAACCTGGGCTCCTCCTCCCTGCATTAGACACCTATGATCCAGCCTTCCTTTCTTACGCCTGCAAATAATTTCGTGGAAAAAAAGTGCCATTTTGATGTTCAAGGACCTGATGAATTGGTGCTGTCAGGGATGCAAACAGCAAACCAGCCTGTGGATGCAAAAAGGCAGAGGAAATGGAAGAAAAACAAGCCTCTTGTCGGCAGACAGTCATAATATCCTGGGTGCTTTCAGGTAGTCTTTAAAATGCCAGGACAATTATTCCTCACTCTGCTGAGCTTTGCTCACTTTCATTTTTTAATGACCCAAGCTACAGCTTCTTCTTAACTGAACCTGCTAATCTCAAGCATCGCTGGAGGGGAAAGTGCTGTTTATTAGTGATAAGTCACGTGTGCAGCCTCTTCTTTTGCTGACCTCTCGTCCTTTTGAACAGAAAATATCCCTAATTTCCACTTCCCTCGCAGCAGGCATAAATCCCATGCCCACGGCTGGCAATGCTGTGCTGTGCAATGCAGGAGTGCGGGTTTCGCTGTGGCTTCACAGCGCAGGGAGTTTTAAGCCCTGGCCTCTGCCTTCTTACTCAACTATTTTATCTGAGTAACCTTTAAAAAGAGACAAAGTCAATTAAATTGCTGTTAAGCTGCGCGGGTGCACAGTGCTCCTCGTTCAGCCATCGCTCTGCCCGGCTGTGCTGTACCTCGCAGAGCACCGCAAACAAGAACAGACCATCAGCTGTTCAGAAATGATCCCCGGGGTCTCAGTTTGCATTAAAAAATATATATCCTTAGCTCAAATATAGTTATATCAAACAAAGGGTAATATGAGCTTATCAGCCAGAGAGCTGTCAATATTACTTAACTTCTGAGCTGATTCCGAAGTTTCAAATTATAGCCATCATGGATAATCTTTCATTTAAACCAGGGAGCACTTTCTGAGCACTGACTTATAATTTCTTTTGAAATAGGAAATACTGGTAAATAGAAAATATAACCTGAGAATCTACAGGCAGGGTTATCGTCGACTGTGGTTATCCTCACCACTGAGAATTTGCTCGTGTTAAAGGGGCCGACATTGAGCAGCGCAGGGACGTGCCCTGTGGAAACACAGGGTCTTACTGAGTGAAACACGTTCTGGGCAGGACCGGGAGCCAACTGGTTGGGTCTGGGTTTAACCGAGGTGGAGAAGACACCTATTACTCCTTCTCAGGAGGGGACTAGCAGCTAGGATTTGCCAGGGAAGAATTGCAGGAGGGGTCTCTGATGCTTGTTCTCATGACTGTCCCATCTCGTCCTCCCCTCCAAGAGCACCAGCCACTGCAGAGACACTCGAGAATCACGTCCACGTGTTGCTGCTGGCACCTGGCTCCTGCCTTTCTGACGTCTCGCTGTAGTCTCACTCTTGTGAAGAGAGCACTCTAAGAGCTTACACATTTTGTAACTCCATCCTTACTGACAAAGTTTTTTCTGGCACAACGCAGACCTGCAAGCTGGGCCACAGGCGAGGTTATGAATTCCACCACCAGGGAGGTGGTGGAGTCACCATCACTGGAGGTGCTCAAAAAACGTGTAGACGTGACACTTTGAGACGTGGTTTAGTGGGTGTTGGGTTGATGGTTGGACTTGATGATCTTAAAGGTCTTTTCCAACCTTAATGATTCTGTGATTCAAAGAATTAACAGATTGGTAGTGCAGAACGCACATCAGCTGCAGTTGGTGACAAGTAATCGATCTGTTGCTGTTGTCCCCATGGGGACGAGCACGGCAGGTCGGGGGGAAGGCGCAGCCCCGTGCCCGCGCCGGCAGCCGGGAGCTCTCTGTCCCCGCCGTGCGGCCCCTCCGGTTGCCTCCTCCTCCTCCTTGCTACGGGTAAGAGCCTGCAAAGGGCAGTCACCGTGTGCTTTCTGTGGGGCCTGAGTTTTCTGTGTGGTGCCTTCTTTGCATCACCTTGATAGAGCGTTTAGAACTGCACAGAGGCAAGATAAAAATGGCTCAAAGAACCTTTGCTTGCATCCATCCCAATCCGGCCCCATTACCACCTCGGCGGTGGAGGGCGGCGGCTGCGCTTCGGTGCGCGGCACGTGTCGGGGTGAGCGAGCAAGGCCAGCCGGTTGTCCGGTGTCTGCTGGGTCTGCCCAGCCTGGCCCTTTCCCATGTCCCTGGGCAACCTCCCCCCAGCTGGGATGCTCGGCAGGGCTTTCCCTCCGCAGTGGAGAAGCCGTGAACGGCAGCTCGCTCGGGACCGCCTTCCAGCAGGCACTGCCTGCCTTCAGAGCTCCTCTTGGCTAGAGTGCTTAACCTCCTGGGCTGAGGTCCTTAACTTCCAGGGGGAAGGGAGGCTGAGCAAGGCAAATGTTGTAAATCTTGAGAATTTTAAGGTTTATACCGTAAAGATCCAAAGAAGTTGTTTAGACTCGGAAAGAAACGACACTTTTGTTCAAGCACAGCAGAACTTCACCAGAAGGGATGATGAGGTGGAGGTGAGTCCCGGGGAGCGCAGCCGGCAGCCCAGGCTTTCTGGTGCACCAGCTTCGTACAAACACACACAGGCAGGAGCACAAAAAGTCATCTGGACAGAGTCCTAGGGCTACCGCAGCCAAATGCAGCCCAGAGATGCTGCTTCCCGCGTGTCAGGATAAGGCAGCAACAACAGAGGACCAGCGCACTTTTTTGTCACAAACATCAACCTCAATTTATCTTATTGTGCCTCCAGTACCCTGCTGCTCTGTATTGGCTTTGGCATTTTCATGCAAGAGAGCAAGAGAGTCTGACAGTCACGGGCAGCAAGGACACCAGCCTGGGCTGCGGGAGGAACCACCTGGAGAGCCTCTTCCCCAGCGTGCACAAACCGCTGCTCTAGCCCAAACTGAGCAGGGTTGTGCTTCAATTTAAGAACGGCATTTGCCAGGTGCCCCCCATCAAAGCTTCCATAGTTCAGCACTATGGAAGTGATGAACTATGGAACACAAACACCCACTGTAGTGTTTTCTCTTTAAAACGCTTTTCTGAGATCAAAGCGCTGCTACTGATGATCATCATGAAGCACCAGGCAGAAAATAGAGACCAATTTTGCTGAGTTCTGGGCAAATCCGGATCCGAAACACAACCCAGGTCTAAGGATTGGTTCTGAAAAGTGGTTACAGAAGCAAACATGAGCCTCGCGGGTTCACGGGTGCTGACGGTCCAGCGCTCGGGGTGACTCCTCCGTGAGCACCAAAGGGGCAGAATGAGCGCTCCAGATCCATCCTGCCATGAAGGAAACTCCATTTAGCTCCTGGCATGACCTCAGTGCGGTTATACAACGCATAACTGAGGGCCTGTGTCGGAAGAAAACAGCCTCCGTGCTGCTAGTCGGCAGCTCCCAGCCCGTCATTCCTGGCTGCTCCGGCTTCCGCGAGCGGCGCGGCGCCGGGAGCTGCGGGGTGGTGGGTGCCAGGCTCGGGCTGACAGCAGGCACGTCCCGGGGGTGGGATCA
>NW_010539302.1:544-2258 GCF_000687285.1 Phaethon lepturus | reverse complement strand
GGCCGGCCCGACCGAGCTCGCCAGCTGACGGCCTCCTCTTAGCAGCAGCATATCTGCCGAAAGAGCCGGGGCTCTGCGCGGGCAGTCGGTGGGCTCGCTGTGATCCCCTCCGCCCCTGCTCTGCCCCCGCACCAGCACAGGATTTAACTGGCACTAATCCCAACATCAAATTGCCAAAACTGAGATCAGAACCACGTCCTCTAGCAAAAACAGGTGCGGTAAGTGCGACGGTCTCCATCATCGCCCCTAAGCAAAGGGGCTGGCCCTCATTCTGACAGCAAAGGACGTTGGTTTAAGGTTCCCGACGTGCATGCTCAGCCCCATGCCAGAAACAGTGCACAATGACCTCCATTCATCCGGAAAGCGTCCTTTCTGCCGCTCCGGCTTGGAAACACTGAATGACATTCCTATTCGTTTCCCATTCAAAAGCGAATAATCAACTAATAGGTTAATTTTGACAGGACACTGGCATCTCACGGGGGCAGAGGGCACGACTCGCATTTTCAGGGAAGTGGAAACAGCGCTCGGGAGCTGGGGCAAGAAGGGGCTGGAGGGGCACGGTGTGAGAGCCGGGGCGTTAGCTGAGCGACTTGTGCAGGCATTTCGGTTGTCGGCTGTCGAGGGCTGCGCAGGGAGAAGATCTGGCCCTCTTCTTAAAAGCAGTGGTCATCTCAAGTGTAGGCAGCCAGAGCTGGTTTAGCTCTTTTTTTTTCCAAATAGCTGACCTTCCCTGAGCATGCGGGGTTTATATTTCAGCAAATTTACACCATTTCTGACCTTCTGTTTGAATTCTACTGCTTACGGACGTGCTCAGCTGTAAAGATCTAGCATCCTCACCACCACCGGGTACGTCCTGGTTAATCAGCTCTGTGATCCCCGTACCAGGAGGACCGTTCAGCAACACAGAGACAGTGGGTCCCCTCTGTCATCCCTCACCTCGTTCTCCGGTCTCATCGCTGAAAGACCCCGTGAACACATTTGTTTCTGGCTCACTGACCCATGCCCATCTTTCCAGCCCGAAGGAGGACTGGCAGGCACCGCAATTGGGAGCAGACTTTGGGCTGCTCCAGGTGGGGGATCAGCACGGTGCACAGCCAGCCCTGGAGCAGAGGAGTACACAGCCTAACTCCGGACCTCCCCACTCGCTTACCAGTGCTTGTACTCCCCAGCCAGCACCAAGCGTCCGAGGGTGAAACCACGACGAAATAACACGGCAGCCGGGATGTCAGGCGGTGGGTTCGCCAGCTCATGAGACTCTGGGGCACAACGCAGCTGGTGCTCGGCCTACCGCTTTCTTTCAAAACTCCTGTTTGAGCAGGAACGTTCACACATTAGTATTATGGTCCTCTGCAAGGCTTTTTTATTTAGTTTTCAGGCAACAACATTTTATGTTTTTATTTTTAATGAAAACCCAAAAGCTGCCAAAGAAATATTTTGGCAAGACAGAGAAAAATTGTTTTCATCGGTCTTTTCCAGGAGGGAAATAAATACAGATTTCCCCCAGCTGTCTTTATTAAATTGCAGACATCTAATTGCAAAGGCAGGGTGCTGTCAGCTCTTCGCTGCTTCTTCTCGTGATGTCCCTGGGAAATAACTCTCTGTAATCCCTGGCGCTCGTACGTTCAAAACCCTGCACGAGCAGGGACTGCTCCCGCGCTGACACTGTCTGTGGAGCTGCCCCCTCCAGACAGCAGAAGAGGAAGCGGTTACCTGC
>NW_010539302.1:0-513 GCF_000687285.1 Phaethon lepturus | reverse complement strand
GCCCCCCCCCCCCCAGACAGAAGAAGAAGACGCGCCCCCCTGCCATATTCCTCAGGTCACAGAGGTGGCTGGAGCAGAAGATGAAGTGCCCAGGCTCACAGAGCTCCAGCTGGCACCTTTCAAGACCTGGAGGTTGCTGCTGGAGCATGAGGGGTTTCAAGAGATTTGCTCAAGGCCACACAGCAAGTCTCTGTGCCAGGACAGGGGACCTTCTCCTCGAAGCCTTGTGTGCAACACCCGCTGGCTGCTGGCTCTGCCCCACGGCAGGGACCACCAGCCCTCCTCCGTCTGCTTCCCACGGGTCAGCAGCAAAGGCCGGGTGCAGTCCCCTGCCTCTGCTCCCTTCAGAAGCAACCAAATGCCAGGCAGCGTGGTTGTTCCTCCAGGTTTCCCCATCAGCTCCGGGTGAGGGTCAGGGTGGGAGAGCTGAGCTGGGGCGCGGGGCGGCGTGGGGCAACGCACGAGGCAAGGGGAGCGAGGGCAGGGCTGGGCTGGGGGACGCTGCGCTCGGCC
>NW_010539301.1:1897-12196 GCF_000687285.1 Phaethon lepturus | reverse complement strand
GCCGAAGCCTTCGCTTGACAAGCAACGTGCCAAGCCGCTGATTCGATGGCCCCTCGCAGAGCGGAAGTGCAGCCCCCGCCTGCCCCGCGCACAAGGCGAGGTTGCTGCTCTGTTCAGCAGACCCGTCCATTCCAGGGTGGATCTCTCCAGCCTCCTTTGTACCGAGGCTGTTCCTCCTCCCCTCACAGGTCAGCTCTTCCATCGCTGTCGTGTCTGCAGGCATCCCATCCCATCCCATCCCATCCCATCCCACGCTGGCGGCTGGAGAAATCCTTTCCTCCACCCCAGCACCAAGCAGATCTCCTGGGCCTTCGTGAGCCACGCATTTATGCACTGAGCTCTCAATAACGTGTCAACTTTTTAATTAGCGCCAGCCTCTCGCATGTATGACATTACTAATACTCCTTAGTTATTTTTGTAGAGGAGGAAAGTAGGGAAGAAAGAAAATAAAGGTTTTGTGAGGTGGGTCTAAACACACATGAAGAAACAGGTTCTCACTGCTGAAAATCAATCTGGTTTAGTTTTTCTGGAATTGTGCCGGCTCTCAGATTTTCAACTACGTACTCTGAAGCGCTAATGTGGTGGAGCAAAGGTTTTAAGAGCTTGAATCACAACAGCACTGTGACTGAAATGCTCAATTTTTTTTATTGGAAAAATTAAAAGTGACAGTTTCAAAATTGGTTCCACTGCTTTGATTGATTACTCAGAATATTTAGCTCAAACTGATTACGGCAAGATTTTCTACTGAGGCTTGTGGCTGGGATGGAAATTAATTTGGGGATGGGGGTAGTTCTTAAAAAAGAAATTATTCTTCAAAGGAAACTGTTTATACCCAGGATCAGTGATGAGTAACCTCTCCATATTCAGCCTGATCTCAATAATTAAACATCCTGTGAGTTCCCATTTGAGGCCAAAGGAGAGGAGGCCAGGGAGATAGTGTTACCGTGGCTTCACAGGTTTCTGTTACCCGGAGATTGCCAGCGCCCAGGGAAGCGGGGGAGCCGTCTGCGTGCGGCTCCGGAGCTTGGGAGCGGTGGCGGGTCCGTACGGTACGTCCCTACTGGGAGACCCACCCTGGGCCAAGGGCCGTGCGTTTACTGGGGCAGTGGAGGGCTGGGGTCCTGCTGGAAGCCACCCGTCGGGGGGGAAGCTGGGGCACGCTGGAGGTGGTGTGGGCACAAGAGAAGCTCAGGTAAGAGCTGGACTCATCTCTTCACTGGAGAAACCACCGGGGCCAGCTGGTTGCACCAGGGCTTTGGCACCCGCGGGTTCACTACACTGTCCAGGCAGATGCCATCCCTCCACCTCCAGCTTCTCCCATCCTTGCCAGGCCCTTGCACGCTCCCTTACACTCCTGCAAAAGGCACAGCTTAAAAGCAGCCGTGCCACACAGATGCTGCGGCGTCTCCGGATGGACGGCGGCTCTGGCGCTCCGGGTCCTTCCCAGCATGGGAGTGCCGGGAGCAGCTGGGAGAGGGGACGGGCTCCCTCCTGCCCACTGCTTGGGAGCCCTGTCCTGCTCCCGGTGTGCTGCCTTCAGTGTTTATCTGATCCCTCCAGTTTATCTCACGAACCAGGCGGAAAAGTACTTATATTCTCTCCTCTGGGTTGGGTCCTTATCTCATTCTTCACCGACCAAGCCTCAGTGGACTCGCAGGCTGGAGCGTGCATGTTGTATGTCCAAGACAGAAACAGGAAGCGTATCCTTCAGGAGAGGACTCGGTCTGACCATCATTTTTTTACTTTAGACTTGAAAGATGGGTTTGGGACATCAGATTTTGGGTTTTTTTACATTTTAGGTTTTCATGTTTTAGACGTGCTTTCTCTTGAAATAGATGGATGGCTTACAAAATAAACTATAAAGCACTGTAACTTCAGAAATATGAACTAGATCCTATATACGGAATTAATTTTAGGCATAGTTAATGGCTTTCTTCATGCAGAAAAGCCCCATTTTGGCCAGTATCAAACGTGGAACTGGGAAACTCCAGAAATGAAGGCAGCTGTAGCCACAAGTCACAGACCAGCACTACAGCAGTCGGAGGATGTTTGTTCCCGGGTGTCTCGTCTTCTACATAGCAAATCCCAGGTGAACCCCACAGGCCTGTCAGGACTGTGTTGACCAGCACATACTGGCTGGGTAGAGTACAGCAGATACTGGTAATAGAATTACGTCGTCCGGATGTAACCCGTGCATTTAATTACAAGTGGGAATTCAAGCTATCTTTCCTCGGGGCCACACTAAAATGTGATTTCACCGCTAGGTCACTTCGAGATGACATTCAGCCTAACGCCTCTTGCGCCTGCCCCGGCCGGAGGAGAGCAGCCGCCCTGTTGAGGTGAGCGTAGGGATGCTGTGCCGGCGGCTGAGGGATGCTGGGCTGCAGCCTACAGCCCTCCGGGGACGGCGTGACGGGAGCGCAGTCTCCATCTCCGCTTCCAGTTTGGGTTAAACCTGCCGCCGAGACGCCGTTGGCTGCGGCTGGGGACATGGCGTCCAAGGCAGGAGCTCGCAGGACTTCTCCCTGGGCGCTGCTCCCCAGCGAGGTGGGGAGCCCCTGCTCCGCTCTGCCATCTCCAGCCCAGCTCTGGCCCGCAGCGCGGCCCGTCTCCATCCCCCCGGCAGCAGCACCGGGACAAGCCGGTGCCACCCGGCAGAGACGCACAGCGCTCAGCACCGCTGCGTCGCCAAGGCGAGCCGGTGCACGGCGACGGATTAAACTTGCCCGAGACATCAGCGCTGGAAGAAGACGCTTTTCCGGGCATCCAAATCCCACCTGAAAACCAGGCCTGGGTGGCTGGGTCCTCTAGAGGGTGCTGCGGGCTCAACCTGCTCACCCAGGAGAAAGATGGGTGCCCGCTGCACGGGGCGGCTGCAAGCCCTGAGCCGGGGTGCTGGGTGCACCCCACGGCCTCCGCTGCGCGGGAGGAGGAGGTTGCAGCTACAGCACGTAACCCCGTCGGGCTCCTTCCTCCACCGTGCGCTGACTCCCGTGGGAGCCCCTCTCAAAGGGATGCAAAGCCCCTGGGGTGCACCCCCAAATCTGGCCTTGCTGGCTGCTGCGAGGGCTCGCGGGCCAGCGCCTTCCCCTTTCCTCCGAACGTGGTCACGCTGAGCCATTTTAGAATGAAAGGCTACATGTACCTTTCCTGTTTGGGCTTAAAGGCATTCCCTGCCTAAAACGCGGCTCCCAGAAGGCTGTGTCGGCTCTCAAACAACTCGCTGCAGTATCTATCTCCACGTTGTTCCCTTGCAGACCATATCTGTACGACATCAATTGTACTGGCTAAGAATGCTTACAAACCTATTTCCTGCTGCAGGATGATCACATTATACACAATTACACACTCTAGGAATTACTCCTGAGATCCAGCTGGGTACAGGCTGGAGTGGCGGAGAAGCCGGAGCGTGTGCGGAATAATGAATCATTCATTCAAACCTCCGTGCTCTTGGGTTGTGCGAGTATGTGGTGAGCTGCACTAACTGCTTATTACCCTAAAAAAAGCCTAAATCATCTAAAACATACCAAATTTGATTTCCACTGTGTCTGTACACTTTTTGTGTCTTGCCATTTCATTATTATTATCTTTACCATATCAGAAAGGTTTATGCAGAATTTATTCAAAATGTCTCAGCAGCAGAGGTCTCCCTGAGCTGAGACGTGCTGTTTCAGAGATTTTCTCAGCGGGAGCAAAATCCAGTTGTCCAAGTCCACGAGGTTCGCATCCTCAGACTCAGACCAGTATCGCTTGTCATGTGTTACTGGTGGTGATGGTAGCAGCAGCACTATTATGCATTCGCACTGCAGAACTTTCCGGGATCCTGGGATGCTAAGGGGCCCAAAACCACAGCATTTCCCTGCCCTGGAAATCTGGCAGCCTTATACAGGACAGAGCCGACGAAACATGGAGATGCTACTTGTCCTCATGATGGGTGGTGATCTCACGTGCAGGGTTTTTTCTACAAACAAGTAAACTGATGATTTTCTTTGACCCACTATTGGGTCCTTCTAGCAAAACCACGTGTTGTAGTGTCATGGGAGGGAGATTGGAGACGATGCACGGACGAGACGATGCACGGACATGAGGAAACCCCCCGGCAAGGAGCACGAAGCCCATCAAAGCCACGCTGACCGTCCCCGAGCGCAGGGCGCTGGCACGGCCGCGGTGCCGGCGCTGCAGCGTGGCGGGTTGCAACACCCCGCGAAAACGAACCGCCACCTTCCTCTTCTGCTTCCTGGCCAGGTCACGCCAGAAGCAGCTCTCCTGCTCTGCACGGCTTGCTCCGGCCTGGTGAAGTCAGGCCCTGCATGGCACCATGTCAACCGCTTCCCTGAAATCCAGCTATACTTCATTCACTCTTTCATCACTATCTGCCAGCTCAAAAGGCTGGAGCATATTTGTTAGCTAAAGATTTCCTTTTGGGAGCTGGCAGCAGATTATTCTGGCTGTTTCTAACGATGTGTAATCTAAGCTGCCACCCACATTTCCAATATTTTACTTCTGGTAAGGCTACAGCAAGGCTGGAATGGAGCCAAGGTGCCGGAGAGCCCTCCTCACGCAGGATGGGGTGGTTTCTTTGACCTGGGACCTCACAGATCACATCACCTCCACCCTCAGGTCATCTTTAGTTTCTTTAACCCTCTCAAGGATCGTATTCTATCGCTTTCCTAAGGCTACGACTTTCAGTTGTTCGTTTCTTTTAAAATAAGAACTAAAAGTCACGTACAGATGTGTGGTTTCAGTCTGCGAAGTGCTGAATATAGTGAGAGTTGGGACAAAACCCAAGCGAGCTGGTCCCATCTCCTCCCACAGTAACACCCAGACACGCTGCTTGGAAGACCCGTCCTTTCCGAACAGGCTTGTGCACTGTCCTTTTGTTCATTGTATCTTCTCTTATATGGTGTTCATATTAACTTCTACAAAAAGAAGTTAATACGGGGTTTACTGGCACACCAGGCTTTTTGCTGGTTTTCTGATTTCACTGTCCGGGTGTGTTTAGCAGGTGCCCAGCATCTCGTTGATAAAACTGAAGCGGACTTTTTCCAGCGCTACGTGAGATAATGTCATTTTGACCCTAGGTGCTTCTTTCTTTCTGATTAAACGGTTACTGCTGGTGGTGGCTTTGCTGTGTTTAATCTGAACTCGGTATTAGCCTGACTCGCTCGTTACATTCCCAAACGGCTTAATCTGCAATGTCAGGACCCGGAACAAAGCACAGGCAACGCTGGTACAGGCGAACATGGCTGTTTTGCATGCCTGGAAGAAACTGTTGTCTTGCAGTTGTCTTACAGGTTTTTTTCATTATTTTTAATGGGTAATTTCAGGTCAGCTGCATCACAGTTCTTACACCAGCTCACGTTAGAGACAGAAAAGAAAGGCAAAGCAAGGTTGAAAGAGGACCTGCCTGTTTCAGGAGTCCAAAAGCAACCTGGGCTTTTAGCAGCCTAATTGCCATTGACTAGCAGTCACACTAGCTCTTAATGCTCACTTTTGCAGAGGAAAAGGCTAATTCCCTTTCGGCAAACAGCCTGCGTCAGCTACGGCACTTGGAAAATTCATACTTTGCTGTACAAGTCATTTGATGCTTCTGAGAGCGTGATTGCTCATAAAGTGCTAACTCCATCACCTGCCTATATAGAGGATAGTGGATTTTTTGTTAGGATATGTCCAACTTGCTCCTTAAGATATTGTGTGAAGCACTGAAATCTTCTTTAACGACTAAATAACCTAGAGAAATTTTGCAGAGAGGTCTCCTGTGGAGCTGTCGGCACATCCCCTCCGGGCATTTTGGCGAGGTGCTGCGGTACGGGGAGGGAATTTATCCCTCTGGAGAGGTCTGCAGCTTGCTGTAGGACTTGCTTAAGGCTTGAGGACTTCACTAACGAGTTTTAGCAATGAGTGTCTTTGGTTAGGCCCCAGGACTGATGACTGGCTGAAATCAGTGCAAGCAACTGCTTGTAGGAGATGAGCTTTGGTATTTAATCCCGTTGAGTATTTCTTTCCGACCGACGTCTCTGCAGGTGGAAAGCCCCAGATGACTATCTATTTATTCACCCCCATTTGGGGTCTGGAGGCGGTGGAGGGGGAGCAGGATGCATGGGACGGGGAGCAAGGCGAGGGGCAGGAGGGGCTGGCGATGGGACCAGGGCGGGCAGCACCGGTGGGCTCACTGCATCTACCGACCACGTGCCAAGCAACCTCCGGACGATGCTGCTCACCAGCGAACCCGGCTCAGTATCTTCAAAATATCTCCACTGCACATCCCTTTGGCTTATCATCCCCGTCCCGCTTGTCTCACGGCCTCAGCCAGTCCCTGTCCCCTTGTTTACCTCCTGTTGCTGTGACAGCCTGAATGGGCCCCTCGCGGTCACCCTGCGCCGCTTCAGGGCAGACTCAGTCCATTCCCTCCTCCACCAGTCCAGGCACACGTGCAGATAGTTCCCTGTTCATTTTGATGATGATTTAGTTGTTTTATGGAAACACCTTGTGTCTTTATTTCATGCCATTACCTGGTCATTTACCCCAGGTAAGGGAAAGTACATGTTTTCTGCACTCAGGACTCTTTCTTCTCCAGTTATTATTTCCAGTTGAGTGCACAGTGTGTATGTTTTTAAAAGTGAAGTGGCCTAGAATGGGTAGCAAGAAATGAATGAGTTTGGGAAGTATCCTCAGTTTCCCTCGAGTCATCGCTGCACCCTCCTCTTCCATGTCACGTAGCCAGGGACCCCTCTCCCCGAGATGCGCAGAACAGAGCCGGGATGTGGGACATGGTCCGGGGCTACCAGGAGACATGTGTGGTCCGGTCGCGCTGCGGGTCCCAGCTCACCCCGCGCGGCAGCAGGACAGACCTCCCGCTCTGGTGGCCTCGCAGAGCCCATCTGGTGGCGGCCGCGCCGGCCCGCTGTCCATGCACGTGCCCACGGCGGAGGGGGACAACGGGACACGACTCGGTGCAACTGGGTTTGGTCAAGTAGGACTTGGAAGTGGACCGAGACACTGGCTCAATTTCTCAGCCCCCTTGATGGGCAGCAGGGAGGAGGGCACTTACCGTCAGGACAGGTTTGATCCCATCCAGTAGACGAGGGCACAAAAACATCTCCCGCCTCTGCCGCTGCCCCAAGCCTTGCCGCGGGCTCCTCGGCAGAGGCCGGTTTAGAAAAGCACCAGTAACGGTGCCGCGTACGGAGAAACATCATGTTAACGCTACAGTGTCAAAGGAGTGGTCCTACCTCCAAACTAAACCATAGAACAGAAACGTCGGCGATGCCTATTAAACTCGATGTGACTTTTTGAAATGTTTTCCGAGAACGGAGCAACGAGAGAAGCCCCCGGCAGAGCTGGTGTCTCTGCTCTCCAGGGCCTTGCGCTGGGCATGGCTGGAGCACCGCTTTGACCGTGACAGACAGTAGCAATGGACGAAGAAGTCTCTCTCCAGCCGCTGTCATCTGTGGCCTGTCTCTTCCCACTCCTCATTGCATGCTTTCAAGGGCCTGATCCTGTAACCCTTGAGGGGGCAAAGCTCTCAGGAACCTCAGTGCAGGCTATGGTACTGTCGGTGCCAGGAGCCACAAACGGAGAATCACAAACTTCTGAAACCCCGAGGTTAATTAAATATATAACGTCACTTTTAAAAGTCTCTCTGATACGCTGGCTGCTCTGAGCCTGTAGGGGCCAGAATTTCAAAGGAAATTTCCAGGTTCATCCTCCCCACCCCAGCATTGGTGCACAGGGAATTCGGGCTCGGTCACGTCTTTGTCAGTTGGGGTTGATCTACCTTTCCTGCCAAGGTTTTTCTGACTGTCCTCTTCAGTTCCCAGCCGGCGACTTCCTTGTGGTAACCTGCCCGCGAGAGCCCAGACTGCAGGCTCGGATGTGGGCAGGGTTTCCCCGCTCTCCGAGGACTGGCCCACTCTCTTCTGCGCTCTTAACTGAAGATGGAGTCATTCCACTGAATATGCAGCATGCCTTTCGTAGACATTTTCAAAACCACCTAGTTTCCTGCCTGGTGTTTTGGTATTTTCTCAGAAATCACGTGTTAACACTAAAATAATCAACTTTAGCTACACCCGGTTTCTTTTGTTCTATATATGTCCCTGAGCTGAACCAAGGGTTGACCATGCTTTCCCCATCCTGGATGTCACTTCATTTCCAGGTCTCTGCTGACCGGTGGGATGCTGCGCGGCTAGGTGAACCCTTCTCCCTTCTTCACAGGTTCTCCTCCTAGTACTACCTGACACCTGTGTTTCAAAGACTTTTTCCTGATGTAGTTACTGAGTCCCGCTTGTCTGTCTGTGTGGCTTTCTGGAGGTATTTCTTGGTGGCGTGGTGTAATCCTCACGTCCCTTGAGGGGTTAGCCATCCTTTCGTGCTACGTTTGCCGTTGCATTAATGGGATTAGTCATTAGGCCAAATGGCAGCGGTGAGGACATGGCCATATTGGCCAGGGCTCTTGTGTGGCTCTTCACCTTTTTGGAGACTTTTCCACCTCTAGGTGACGTTAATGACTTTAGCTGGTACTTGTAGAGTGAAGGCTGTTCCATATTGCAGGCTGAAAAATGCCTTCTAAGGGTCACAAAACTGACGTTGAACGAAGTCTGCTATTTCTGCAGAGTTTTCTGGTATGATCTGTAAATCAGAGCATCTAAACTCTACAGGACCTCCTGGGCCTGAAGTCAGCCTGCACCTACTTCCCTGCCATGCAGCAGCACGCTGCAGAAGACCTTCCATACATAAAATCCAGACCAAAGCAACTCCTTTCTGAGATGGTGAAGTGATATTTTTGGGTGCTCTGATGATGATTTTGTCCTTCAGCAAGTCAGAAAGTCCCATAGCTTTGAAATTCTCCATCCATTTCATGAGTGTACAGCACGTCTTGCCTTCAGTGAA
Source organism: Phaethon lepturus (assembly GCF_000687285.1). Classification (NCBI taxonomy): domain Eukaryota; kingdom Metazoa; phylum Chordata; class Aves; order Phaethontiformes; family Phaethontidae; genus Phaethon; species Phaethon lepturus. The sequence continues at coordinate 3,307 of NW_010539301.1, read as the reverse complement.
CATTTGGGTTAGCTTTTTTAAGCTTTTCCCTGTTATGGCTGGACCTAGAAACCCTTTTGTTTTTTTAAAACCATTTTCATCTAATTCCAGGAGGAGTGCTTTCATAGACTGCCACATCTCCGTGAAGGCATGAGGAAGTAAACACCTCTGAGTGAAGCCTCCACAGAAAGGCAACAGCAGTTGGCTCAAACCCTGTCTTCCCACTCAGACACTAACACTTTAAGCACTGCTCAGATGATTACTTTCAGTTGCTGTAAGTACCTCCAGTTTTGTGACTCGCTTCTGCTTTGGTCATTGACTATGATTGGGAAGCCTCAAATACCAGACTTGGAAAGTCTGTTCTGTGGTTTAACCTTTCTTCTCTTTCTTTTTTTTCTTTTTTTTTCTTTTTTTTTTTTGCCTCTTGCAGAGCAAAACAGTAAGTATTCAATGTGCTTCCAAAAAGGCATAGTGCCTCTGTGGCTCTACCTTCTTTGCAGAACAACACATCCCACAAGCCATGGTGAAGACACCAATCATTAAAAATGAATGAAAATCTGGAAAAATGTATGCCAAGGAGGTTTTGGACCTGGATTGCCTCCAGTCTCCCAGGTCTCTGGACACTCTGTATGTTTGGCCGAAGCCCTGTGGGACCTTTGTTGTCAGCACCTTTGCCAACTGTAATGCACAGTTCCAGTTTTGTAACCCCCCTCCCGAGGAGAGATGTCGAACCCTACCCACACCTCAGGACAGATTATCATTTTTAAAAAAAACACCACCTCACTGTTCCTGAAATGTGTCTTAATTAACTCTCAGCAATTTGCATTTGACAAAAGATAGAGCCAGTTTCTCTTGTTCTACTGATCTATGCTTAATGCCAGATGGGGGTGGCTTCGGGTCAGGTGTTTCCCAGGCCTGGGGCTGCCTTTGGTCTGCAAGGCTGAAAGAGAGAATATAAATACTGGCTGTCTTAGGGTAGCTCAGCTCCAGACTGATCAGCATAAAAACCATCTTGGCACGTTAAATAATTTTGATAAAAGGCACTTGAAAAAGGGAGCAGCTGTTCCGCCCCGTGGACAGGGCGATGAAGCAGGTATTTATGGCAGAGGGTCCCAGAGGACTCCCCTGCTGCGGCAGGTGGGTTCTGGAGCACGTCCCCGACCCGGCAGCTCCCGCGCTCTGGACCTTGCGCAAACTGACGTTATCCTTGAGATCTCGGCAAAGAAAGGAGAAATTAGTATTCCTCTGTGGGACTGTGGGAACACGCTTTGCTGGGGGCAAGGCTGCATTAGGTTTTCTGCAAGCAGTGCAGAAATGGGAATTTGATTGGTGTCTAAACAGTCACAATTGGCTCATTTTAAATGACTCTAAAATGACTTGACACCCTCCTGAAGAGCAGGGCTGCCCTTTGATGATTTTTTTTTTAATTTT
>NW_010539301.1:340-1871 GCF_000687285.1 Phaethon lepturus | reverse complement strand
GAAAGAGGTTAATTGACAAAGCAAAGTCCTACATCGCTAGCGCGGCGTGTTCCCAAGTAGCAACACAGAAATGTATTGCCCAAATCAAGAACGCGTTAGGCCGGCGACGCCATGGCCAGGCTGATGGGAGACCAACAGAGGCACCAGCGCCGGCGCGCATCTGCGAGGGAGCCCCACGCACGACTGCCTACAATGCTGCTTTACCTAAAGATTGCAACTTTATAGTTAAATGTGGGCATTCCGGTAAATAACACAGCGGCGCTTCACAGGGCGCGGGCGCTTGCTACCCTGGAAAAGCCTCCTTCGACTGACGCAAGGCAGGTAGCGAGCCTGATCTACGTACAGCAGGGACGGGCGCAGCAAGCAGCCCGGCCTCTGTCAGCACCTTGCTGGCCTTGCTGCGGAAAGGCTTCGAGGCTCTCGTGCCCGTGGTGACTCTGGCCCGTGGTGGCAGCCCTCAGGAGAAGGCAAATGCAACTGCGGTGGAAGGGGCATAAAGGAAACCCGGTGCCAAATATTGTGGGGAAGAACAGCACCTTGGAGGGGTGTGTGGGCGAGTTAAGCTCCTGGAAGTGTACCGTCTACCACCTCTTTCTCTGCAGTGCCCCAGGACTGGGCTATTCAAATCCACCGTGCTGTTCCGTGGGTATGAATCTGTGGAGGTAGGGTTTTTTCAGAGAGCCCTTGCTGATTTTCCGTTTACTCCCCCATTGCCGTGATTACAGGGTTTTGTAGTTGAACAATGCTTAAGCGAGGGAGCGATTAACCGTTTACAGGGTTTTTTTTTTTGTATATAGCTATAGGAAAAATCCTGGCAGCAGGCTCCACACATGAAGTCCTGCTCAGCTCCAAGGATGCGGTGGAAAAAGACTTCTCTCCTTGGAGAGGAACCTGTACCAGCAGAAGCACGAGCCATCACTAAGTGATAATGAATCAGTTAAAGTGCATTTGAGAAGATCAATAGATGCAGGTTAGGACACATGTAGACAGTGGTTTCCGAGTGTCTTTTCACACAGCTGCATGCTATCATGTTAGCCTAAAACCCAGTTACTGTGCATTTAACAGAGTATTAATTTTTCAGCATCCTCCATTCGGTTTGGGCAGAGTCCTTTAACTACTGCATTACCTGGGCAAACACTGGGGTAAACCAGCCTGGACTTAGGGGACTAGAAAAATTAGGCTGACACCAGCCACGGGGCCGAGTGGCCACAGAATTATTGGGAACAAGTGACCCACATGTGCTGGCAGAATAAATCATGCTATGAGGCCCAAAATAGGGCCCAAACGTGCTTTCTCGTGTGCTTCATTCCTCTTCTTGCTAATCTTTTGGAGAATGTTCCGAAGCCTGAAGCTCCTGAAGCTCTTGCTCATCAGACAAGGCCTTATGTGTCATGTAGATTTACTCATTCTACATGATATAATTAACAGCGGTGGCACTGTTAGATAATTAAATTTAGTTTTATGGAGAGGTCAACTGACCGGGATAGTTTATATGTGAGCCAATACCCTTCAATAAATAAATCAAAAATAC
>NW_010539301.1:0-213 GCF_000687285.1 Phaethon lepturus | reverse complement strand
AAGACATTTTCACATTTCTCCACATTCCGAATGGGGATAAAATGGCAAAAAACAGCGACTCGGCACAAAACGGTCCCGGCTTTGCGGCAGTAGAAATGCCAGGTATGGAGCTGATGAGGGACGCGGGGAGCTGAGCTCGGAGGGGATTGCTCTCTTCTTCCACGGCTCTTGCTTCATGAAGGATGCGATGTGACAGCTTAATGCCTCCGTTCG
>NW_010539300.1:425-657 GCF_000687285.1 Phaethon lepturus | reverse complement strand
AGAGAAGGGGCCAAATGTCACCTCCCCAGGTGGGGATGTTGCCCTGCTGCTGCCCCAGCCCCTTTCCAAGCAGACCCGCACCCCAGCCCCTCTGCCCAGGCTCCGCTGTGGAGCACGGCTGACCCCGCATTCCCCCAAAATCCCAAGCCCAGGGGGGCAAACTCCTCCCCATGCAGCCAAGAGCGACTCACCGGAGCAGGGAGGTGGCAGCGGGCGGGCGGGCTCCTCGCCC
>NW_010539300.1:0-214 GCF_000687285.1 Phaethon lepturus | reverse complement strand
CCAATCCAGGCTGGCTTTTCGGCAGAGGTTATTTTCCTCGGCCCGAGGGAATGTGTGCAAAGCTATAATTTACAGCAAAACCCATTCATAGCGCGAGAGGAAAAAATAAAAAAAAAAAATCCCCGTGGCCGGTGAGGGAACTTAAAGCAATAGGCAGAGTTTTGCTTTTCGGCACTCGTCCCTGTGGGATGGCAGGCACGTCCAGGACTCTCCT
>NW_010539299.1:0-595 GCF_000687285.1 Phaethon lepturus | reverse complement strand
CGAGGTTTATTCCCGATTTCGGTGACAAAGTCATATATAATCTTCACATAAATGGTTTTGTCCTCCACGACTGTTACCAAGACTATGCTAGCTCTTCTGGGTCCTTTATTTTGGGGTTTTCATTTATTTATTTATTTGTTATTATTTTATTATTATACTATAATGCCTGTATTATCTTGCACATCTTAAGCATTCTGCAAGTGTAAATTCAATCGATTATTCAATCTTTTTCACAGGTGTTTCTCTTTGGACATTTAATGTTTCTTAGTTTATTATTAATTCTAGAAAAGGAAGAGTCTTCTTGATGAAATAGGTCATGAAATACTTTTAATTAACTTTATCAATCAGTTATCAAACTCATCGTGTACACACTCATCGTGTAAACACTCACACACCCTTAGAGAAAGACCAGTTTCATATTTTCTCTTTTAAATCCTACCAAAAATATTAAGATTACTTTGACCAAATAAATTGTTCCAAAGAGTCAAGTTTCTGTACACTTTTCTGACCAAATAGATTGTACAATGCTAGAAAACATTTCAATTGTAATGGACTTTTCAGAGGCCTGTGATCAATTTATCTCTTGTCTTCATCC
>NW_010539298.1:0-1622 GCF_000687285.1 Phaethon lepturus | reverse complement strand
TCTGGGGTCCCCAGCACAAGACAGACATCGACCTGTTTGAACAGGTCCAGAGTAGGGCCACGAAAATGGTCAGAGGGCTGGTGCATCTCTCCTAGGAAGAAAGAGTGAGAGAGTGGGGTTGTGCAGCCTGGAGAATGCTTCAGGAAGACCTTATTGAGGTCTTTCAATATATAAAAAGATACTATAAGAAAAACAGACACTTTTAACCAAGGCCTGTAGTTACAACACAAGGGGCAACAGTTCTAAAATTAGGTAGATTTAGACTGGACATGAGGAAGAATTTTTTATGATGAACGTGGTGAGACACAGGAACAGGTTGCCCAGAAAAGCTGTGGAGGCCCCATCATTGGCAGTGTTCAAGGTCACCTTGCATGGGGCTTTGAGCAACCTGAAACAGTGAAAGCCTGATATATCCCTAATATATCCCACAACAAGGATTTGGACTAGATGATCTGTAAAGGTCCCTTCCAACACAGACTTTTCTATGATTCTGTGTAGCACATAATGTCTTTCACAGTGTATAAAAACTTCTGTACCTCGTTACTCTTACGTTTTCTGACTGTGTAGAATGCCTGAGTACATTGTGCAGTGTTCAATGTCATTACAAAATGAAGCTACAGTTTGATCAAAACAAATAAATACTCATAATTAGTTAACTACGCATTTTCTGCTTCTCAATCTCAAATTGTATATATAAATTCCCGGCAGCAAATAAACTTAAAATTACTTTCTAATGTAGTGCTGGTCAACTTTTCAGACAATGAAGTAGTTGTCATCCTGGCAGATCATTGTCATGATGGTATATAGGTGCGTCCCTCTAATACAAATATAATTCAGTCACAAATAAATGCCCAGTAAACACTTGAAATGGATACCCTAAAATATTTTATTCTTTTAATAGGCTAGCTTTGTATTGTGACTGGTTTACACATGTGATTTGTTTCTTATTGCTAGATCAAGGAATGAGATGGTAAGGTTTAATGTAAAGCTATATGTAGAGTGGAAAGTAGAAGTACTGGTATATTATGATCTGCAGAAAACTTCAAGCCCTGTAAAAAAGCTTATCTGTTCTACGTAACATAAAATTGAGTTGTGGCTAAAATATTTTTGAACTCTTAAAATCTCTTGGTCAATTCAGAATTTTTTTTTCTGTGATTATTTTTTACCTAGAAAATTGTTTAAAAATTATTAAATTGCACTTGAAAATTTCAAAACTCTCAAATCCTATATATGTAAAGCCAAACTGAAAGTCTAAATAGTGTTGCTTTCAGTTAAAAAAATTGAAATTACTTAACATTTAAAGAAGATTTAAAAAACCCCACTATTTTAGGCACTGAAAATTTGTTTTTTCTTCAAATAAATAAGGAAATGAAGTAATATTTATAAAGTCTTGTGTTTTTCTTAAATCTGAGTTTTCAATGCTAGAACTAAAGTTTAGCAAGAAAGATGCACCCTGTCTCACTTTATAGATTGAATTTTTTGAAATAAGACTTTATTAACAAAGTGGATATTATTTTCAATAGAGCAGTCACAGACAAGCCTACTTTAAATAAAAGATTAATGCTTGTTTTTCTTTTTTATTTTCTAAGGTGTTATGACAAGCCAGCTGAATCACAAATTTA
>NW_010539297.1:310-7672 GCF_000687285.1 Phaethon lepturus | reverse complement strand
GTCAGCGAGAACACGCCGAGGGAGAGGCGCAGCGCCGGGCCCCGCAGCTTCCTCCTCCCCGGCCACTGCGCGGGGAGGAACCTGCCCGCCAGCCACCGGCCCGCCTGCTTTGGTAATAAGACGTCGTGTAAGACTCCTGCCAGTCACTGAAGAGGTAGCTAATACTCAGTCCGTCCGTTATACAATCTCAAAGGAAAAACGTCCGTCCTGTCTTCTCCACCCTCACCAAGTCAGGAGGGCCAACTGTTTTTCCCCCACTTTGTTTTTAAAAATCAAGATTTAACGTGACTTTAGAATTCTCTCAACAGCTTCGGTTTGTATCACATTTTGATTCTCCCTCCTGGCCTTTACTTCTCCCAATGACTCCAGAACCAAAATCAGCCCCACACAACTAATTTTTAAGTTATTTCAACAAAAGTTCAGCGGCAGCTATCTAAGTTTTGCCAGAAAGCTAGGAGGAAAAAAAAAAAAGACTGACATTTCAATTTTTCAGTTACTAACTTGCAAAACATGTCTTCTAAAACAAAAAAATAAATTAAGGAAAGACTCATCCCTGATCTATACAGGAGGCTGTGCAGCTGCACCATATGCTGCAGGAACACATGCTACACAAGCTACCACCACTCAGAAAAGTGGTGAGCCTAAACCTCTGGTAAACCTAAGTGTTCTAAGATTTTCTTCTTCTATATAAAATCAATAAATAAAATGCCAACATAAAAAAAATCCTAATATATTCAAGGAGTTATTAAAATATTTTTGTAATAGACTTCAGTTATTTGATATGCAGGAAGTTGTACAGCACATTAAGTTGTGAGACTATCCACTTACCAGCAAATAGTATTCTACACATTAACACACAGATTATGATAACCGCCATAGTCCTCATCTGAATATGCAGCATCAGTAGCAATAACCAATGGATCTAGTCTTTCACTAATTGGAACATTGCAACGAAGACAACGAAGTTTACATACATGGACAATTAAGTTCATCTTATTCTATAATCGAGCTGCCTCTTTATATTCAATTTATAGTAATTCTCACTCCATTTTAATCTGTAATTCAGAGAAGAAGCATCAGACAGACTTTTCTAATACCTCTTCTACACTCTTCACTTTTCTGTTCCATATAGGGGCAAATCTTAGTTACTCTACCACCAGTGCACTTTGCACCGTGCCATCAGCGTATTGCCCTCTTAGATCTCCAGTGTTTCTGGAGTCACGCAGCCGTCTCCTGCATAAATCTTTTAGTCTGCACCCTTTTGCCAAGCCAAAGGCACAGACATTAGTAAGAAGTCACTTTTCATCCAACAGATGTGTCCATTTTCACTGAAGAAGCAGTCTTCTGCATTTCTGCATTTTTCCTATTTATTTCTGCCATGGTCTCACCAAATGACCACAAGCAGCCTTTTAACTGAATGGCCAGCAGTCTCAGCCTTCTTGGATGTTGACATCCCCACAGCACAGGATGGATTGAAAACCTATATATCTTGACCAAATCATTTTTTTGTTTCTTAGGAAACCCCTTGTCTCTTCTTATCAGCTTCAGGTCACCCATGGCTACTTCAACAAGCTGTATTCTCCTTGCAGTAACATTACAGCTTCATAATTCCACAAAAAAACCTTCCCAGACAGACAAAGCTTTCAATACTGTCCATTTTGCTGCCACTTTTTCTAGCATTTGTACAGTTTTATTCCTTTCTTTGGCAGAAGACCATTTTCTTTATCACGTCCACATTCATATCTGGTTAGATTGTTCACCAGTCCCTTACAGCACGTTGACCTGGCTCTGCAAGCTCTTATTCCTCCATGTCTATCTTCATTTTGACATTAGCGCTATAACTTATTTCCATATAGTGAATAATATATTATCAAAATGTTTGAACAATACAGAAGATTCTGCCTAAAGACAAAATGGAAGTGTCAGATGCAACTATCACGGTCAGTTTTAGCTCAAAACGATTCTGAAAGCGAGTGGCTTTAAGAAGAAAAAACAGGTTTTCTTCCCATGCAAACCTATTTTCTGCCTCAGGAACCTGAACAATTTTTAAAAGTACCAAATAGTTAGATTTTAGGCCTAAGTGTATTTGCTACAACTTGAAGGATGTAATGCCCTGACTCCATTTCCATTGCTTACTTCATAGCTGTCCATGTAATAGTTCATGTAACAGTCAAGTACAGTAGTTTAAGAACTCACTTGCAAAAACTGATTCACAGAATCACCTTGCTTTCCTACTTGAAAGTACGTGGATTTCTGAAAGTGTTCTGCAACATTAACGCTTTTTATCTTACATCAGTGTAACATCTGCATAAGGAAATCCTGGCTTCTACACACACGTCTGAAGAACAAGACCAATTTTTGATAATTACATACAAAACATCTTTTGCTCTAACACACCTTTGGTCATACTTGTTTAACATTTTTCACCATACAATAGCAGCCTTTCACCCCCACCCTCTCATTCAAACACACAAACAGTACTACTTTTAGGTAGGAAGCATAATCTCAGCCTCATGGCAAACCTTGTGGAAAAGAGCTGCATTGGAAGAAATACTTATTCCACATATAAACAGCAGTTCTCTGCTGAGGATCAGCCATTTGATTATTAGTCTATGCTACACTTCAGTGTAATAAGAGTGCTGTTCTACTGGGAATGGTGTTCCTCAGATAAATTAGTTTCTTTCAGCCTGACTGGGATGCCGATAATTCCATGGCACTTTTGAGAAGCAATACGGTATAATCCCAGAATCCCAATTAACAGGCCATTCCCGCTACATTTGATGGTTAAGGCGGTATACAAGAGGTATTGCTGAGAACAGTCAATAGCTGATGTACTAACCTACAGAAATTGTGCTACCTCATCCTAGGCTCTGTAAAACACTAATGGTTATGAACTATGCAGGTCACTTAAAAAACAAAGTATTCTTTGAATGTCCAAAAAAATCATAAAACTTTATGTTGTTAATGTTCTTATGGCAGGTATTTTTGTTTCTTTTTTCAAGTTAACTGACATGTGGCCCTTATTAGATATCAAGGAGAGATATACAAGAACTAAGGAGAAAAAAAAAAGGCAAAGCATGGAGTTGTTATACATTGCAGCTTTTAAAACAGATTCTTTTCACAGTGTCAAAAAGCAGTATTTCTCCACTCCAGCTTTGCTCTAAAACCAACAACCGTTGTGGCTTATGTGATGCAAAATTTTTTGAAAATGGATGATAATTTTTAGTTCTGAAGTGTTCCACTTGTCTCAGTACACACATTGGTAAGTGCCCTTTAAAAATCCTAGGTATGACAGCGTAAGAAGTAGGTCATACTTGTACTCCAGGCACTGGCCTCTCACATTCCAGAGCTGCAATTTATTCTAATTTTGAACAGTTGTATGCAATGATCAGCTAACCCTGCCAAATCACTTAGGGTTTTATCTTTTCATAATGCATGTTGAAGTTAAAAACCCTGAGAGCTTTTATGATAGTGTTGATTGGCAGCAGAAGTTTCTTGAAATAGTTTAGAAAGGGCAAAAAGTGACACAAAAATACTTCATTTCAATTGTAAGAGTCTAGGGGGAAGATCAGAGAAAGATCATTTTAAGAGGTAAGTTTAAATTTAAACTATGTGGAGTGCTTTCAGTTATCCAGTGCTTAAAAAAAAAAAAAAAAAAAATCGGGTTATCTCACAGACTTGTCCTCTTTGCTCTTTCCTCCATCTGCCCAGACACAGAGAGGCCTCTAACTGTACAGCAGATGGTTTACTTGCAGCCCACAGCAACAGTCTTTCAAAAGGTGTTAGTCTTGAGTCTCCTAATCAGAGAGAAATGAAACAATTAACCCCATAATCCACAGTAGAGACACAGACAGAAACCTGAAGGAAGATTGCTATTCACAGAAAATATCAAGTAAGACTAAGAACGATGGCTGGAGACCTGCCAGGTTTTGCAATCCAACCCGCCATCCATCCATCCATCCATCCGTAGCCTTTCAGGGCATACCACTAGTTTAGGTAAGAGCCCAAACCAACTTCTTGCTCCTCTCAAGTCATCATCCCTACAAAGGGCTGTTTTTAATTGCTTAATTGACGCAGGTACTATCATTTCTTAAACTGAGCACAGCCTGAGGCAGCTTCCCTGCATCCAGTACCTGGCTTGCATCAGCTTGCTGACAGACCTTACTGTCTGTAGCAGTGCTACATGTGAATGAATCGAAGTCCACTGTTATGTCTTGAACGTTTCTTTCATTGGCATTGTCAAAGCTATTTTTACCGTGTAGCTGTTTAAGATGTTTCCTCAGAACGGGTTTATGCGCAAAAACCATGTCACAGTAGTTACACTTATGGGGCTTGTCCCCACTGTGCAGGTTGAGATGGTCCTGTAAGGAACATTTCTGAGAGAATGTTTTCCCACAGATCTTACATTGGAACGGTTTGATGCCTGCGTGCACTCTCATGTGCCGGTGGAGATTGCCTTTCTGAGTGAACGTCTTGCCACAGAGTAGACACATAAATAGTTTATGCATCTTTAAGTGATTAGCATAGTTTTCCAGATGCCGAAATACTCTTGTGCACTTTGGACACTGATGGTGCCACTGGAGGCCTTTGTCTATACCTCGGTTGTTGGGCCCAAACATATCTTTAGAGGCCAGAATGATATTATCACTGCCAGCATATGAAAGGGCATAGTTGTGGAGGTGGTTTTGCTCTATTTCACTTCCTCTGTTTTCAACGGTGGAGTTGATAAGAAAGTGTTGAGGCTCTGAGGAATGCAGTGCAGTTTGTTCAGAAGAAATAAACTGGTTCTGATCCTTCTTATTCCTAACTTCTGTTACCTCCCCAATGGACTCCACCTTGATGATCTGAATATCGCTATCCTCCATGTCCATACTGTCTTCTGAAGGTTGGATACAAGGTGAATCTTGCTGCAGAGAATCATCATCTCCTTGATGTTCCTTCAGCTCAGAGGAGTCACTTTGCTGTTCGCATTCCTTGCTCTCCAATGGCTGCTTCGGTTTTATAAACTTCCAGAGGGCCTGTGTACATCGCTCAACAATGTGGCTCATCTGCAGAAAGCTTGCAGCAGTCAAGTAGTTTACCAGTTCCATTTCAGGAAACTCTAGAATGCCACTGTAACAGGACAGAAGCAGCTGCCTCCCCACTTCCGAACTCTGCAGTATAGAGATTTTTACATCTCTCGAGTCATTTAGTAAGAACTGATCTCTTAAAAAGGGAGAGCCAGCAGCAAATACAATTTTATGCCCATGAACTTCAACATCATCTATATGGACCACGACATCACAAAACTTGTTTTCTTCCCGCAGTTTGTTCATTTTCTGTAACATCGAATCCCCATAATTGTCAAACTTGAAATGAAGAATATCTGCTCTTTCTGACATTTTGGCACACCTAAGGAAAAGCAGCAAGGGAAAAAAAACAAGTGAGAACTTTTTTGTTTTCTAAAATGCAAGTTAGGAGGCTCTAAAGTAATAATATAAAGTGTGTGTTTAATCAGACGTCATGTTATCCTAGGTAAATACTAATGTCTATTAAAAGTTAAAAAAAAAATCAATTTACACCTCACCTTACAATATCTTTTACCTTTTTTTAATTTAATGCAGCTTGAATATTAGGTAGAGGTGGTATGACAGAAATTCTCCTGAAGCAGTAGCCTAAAGAGTTAAGATGTTTTCCACACTACTTGTCTGGAATTTAAAGGGAAACCATGGAAGTATTTTTAGCAGCCTTAGCTCTTGTTAAGCTTTGCTTCTACATTAGAACTCCTCAGAGATTTTGTCTTTACCAAATAACAGTGACATTCCTTTAACTTTTGGTTCTTGATTTCCTTTAATGCCTAAATAGCTTTCATAAGAAATCAATTCAAAGTGAGACTGAACCTGGCACTTCCTCTTAACCTTCAGCATCTATCATGTACTGCTCATAAGAGTTACAGTTCCTCTAGGACACTGCACAATTTGCAGGAATATTGATATAGGACAGGTCTCATTGGCAGTAACTGTAATTTTGACAAGCCAGTCTTTTAGCAAGAAGGACTACACAAGCTTTGCGATATCTGCAGCACTGGGTTTAATGCATCATTTTAGATTGTCTTTTAAGGGTTTTTTGTGGGGGTTGGTTTGCTGTGTGTCTTTTTTTTTTTTTTTTAAAAATCACAGAAAAAGATCTTCCATATGGCCCCTCATTATATAAGTCATGCCTTCTAAGCTGCCTGTTTTGAATACCTGGGGAATGTAGGAAGTCTTGTTTCTTGTATTCTTCTTTGGAAGATCACTCCTCTAGGAAGTCTGTTCTTGTTTGTAATGAAGAACAGTGGGTCTTCCATAAAGCAAGTACCAATCTTTTGTCTTTCAATAGTTCTTTTAAGAATTTATAAGACTACACTGATTCTCAGTGAAACACTGTTCATGCAATCCTTCCAGAGAACTGGGATTGCAGGAAATGAAGAAATCACAGGAGACTAAATGATGCAAGATTTGGTGAGATGAAATAACAAAACAAAGCAAAACTTACACCTCACAACTATTACAAACACCACATAAAGCTTGAAAGGAAGCTTTGAAGTTTATAGATAAAAGCACATACTGCTGTCTTGGAGTATGAAATATCAGCTTGGCATACACAACAGGAAATGGAGTCATGCCTAGTGCAAATGAATGAACACACAAGACAAGGGTTCAGAGAGGAACATTTTTAGAAGTATCTGTTGATAATCAGGGTTGCTTCAATTTGCTGATCAGACATCATTCAGAGATGTGACCTCACTACTTGAGCCCATCAAGCATATCTTCAGTGTATGGCATGTGAAAATTACAAAAGGATTTCGGAAGCCTTCAGAAACGGGAGACTATGGAAAGTTTGGAAACAGGGGTAGCATCATTCTGCAGTACAACCAGTTCTGCTGAATCTACAGAAAGTAGAGCTGCCACTCTCTTTGTCATCCTGTCTTCAGTGCTGCCTGACTCATCCCGATTTCTAGGGCAAAAGTTTAATTTTATGAGGTAATAGCCTCTGGCAAATATAAATGGTAGAAACAGATCATCATGAAGTATCTTCAGTGAATTTCAGGCATTATCAAACTGTTTCTTTTTGTGTTTTCCTCTTGAAAGTGATGAATGAAGTCTATTTGTGAATCCGTTTCTTCCACACTGGGATACTACCGTGTAAATGGAGTTAAAATGCCCATACCAAGGTAATGCCGTATTATGCTGCTGACACAGCACAACTATTCCAACCCCTTCTCCTCAGCGTTTCTCAGGCAAATTACGAGAGTCACATCACGAGAAACTAGAAACAGAAAAGAACTAACTTGCCTTGACACACATTCGGTTACCACTCCTACTAACGCTCAGAACAAAAAAA
>NW_010539297.1:0-232 GCF_000687285.1 Phaethon lepturus | reverse complement strand
GGGGGGCGGGGCCCCCCCGCGCAGCCCCGCCGCTCTTGAAGCGGGTGCTTCTTCGGCTTGTACCGACCGCAAGCGGCCACCGGCTCCTGAACACCGATAACCGGGAAGATGCTATTCCGCGACAGCTTAGGCAACAGCTTGCGCAGCTTTTCCAGACAATGCCCAAACGCGAAGTGCTTCGCAAAAGCGGTGAGACCGCTGTCTGGGCCCGTCCCTGGCCCGCCGCCCCACT